>NC_090757.1:5005030-5012530 GCF_036898095.1 Palaemon carinicauda
GCACACTAAAAGGTTTGGGAACCGTCTCTCTAGACAGATGAAATTGGCTGGACTGGGATGATAAGATAAGAAAAAAAATATAAAGAAAAGAAGAAACGCCATGGTGGGGGAAACTGCAGACTAATCCAAAAGAGCATTCAGCTAGAGTACAGCTCTCCTTTAACTCCCCAACAGATCCCAAAGCTGATGGTCTGTTATGAAAGGTTGTGGGCGGGGGAGGGGGGGGGGGGGTAGTGGAGTGGGACCGGGGAGGGGGCTCAAACATGGCGAATGTATGATTAGCTACGTTACAGTTGATGTGTTTGTGTGTGTAGGTCGACTGCAAACATCAATTTACAATTAATAAACGTATGAATAGTACTTGCATGAATTCTTGTTTGCGTAAGTTGGCAGACTAAATTACAGCTTTATTAGCTTGCTGTTTATGTGGGGGAGGCAAACTGGATTACAGCTTAGTTTTGTATAATATATATGTAACAATATTATGTTTCTTTGAAAAAGTGTTTAAAGAAATGGATTAACTGCGAGCTAAAGTTGATGCTGAAACAAAATGATGTAAAATTATCAAACATAATCACATATGCAGGTACACACACACACACACACACACACACACACACACACATATATATATATATATATATATATATATATATATATATATATATATATATATATATATATATATATACATATATATATATAATGTGCATGGAGAGAGAGAGAGAGAGAGAGAGAGAGATAGAGAGAGAGAGAGAGAGAGAGAGAGAGAGAGAGAGAGAGAGAAACGTGTTTTTCAGATACGGGAACCCAAAGACCTTGTTCGCATTATTTTACAGAAATCCATTAGGAAATAAGAACTTTGTTCATTGGAATGATAAGCCTGTCGGTGACATTTACAATAATGTTACGTTTTGCTCGAAGTTACGAATTTAAGGTTTAAAGATTGCTCATGAATGGAAGGGGCAAGGGGCAGTGTCATTGCCCTATCAAGCAGGACAAGGCGCTAGAGACTGATCTATACATATGATCAGCGCCTATGCCCCCTCTCCACAGAAGTTAAGACTAAGGAGGGCCAGGCAATGGCTGCTGATGACTCAGCAGATAGTGAACCAACCGTGTGTCACACGATCGTACATAGTTCATTTTGTGTATATATTATGCTTGTACCTTCGCTCTTCCCTCGCACTAAAATAAACCAGATTAAACATGTCTGCTATTCTCCTCTGTAACAGTGTCTGTTTTTCAAACATGAAAATTCTTGTTGCTTTGAGCTTTTGTATATAAAGGAAAGTGTTCTATAATAAATTTACTCAGTTGCTTTTATCCTGTCTTTGAGTCACAACCATCTCTCGGCCCGTCACAATAGACCTATAGGTTCCCCCAAACCAACCCCTACCTTGGCTCACAAGGATGGCGAGGTTGCAGCGACCAAAGAAACTAACGAGTTTGAGTGGGACTCGAAGCCCAGTCTGTCATTACCCAGTCAGGGACGTTACCACATCGGCCACCACAACCCTAAAATTATAGATGTCGGCCGACGTGTCATATTGATAAAAGAAACGTTAACTACGCAGGGACGCTGGCCACTTCCGGGTTGGGATATTTCGGAATAAACAAAAAGACCCCCTTTCCCTCAACAACGCTTAAAGGTTACTCATGAATGGCAGAGGCAAGGGGCAGTGACAATGCCCTAGAGAATGACCATATATATACATATGATCAGCACCCAAGTCCCCTCTCCACTCAAGATAGGACCAAGCAGGGCCAGGCAATGGATGCTGATGATACAGCAGGTAGATCTATAGACTCCTCCAGACCCAACATACACCCTTAGCTCACAAGGATGGAGAAGTGACATACACTACAAAAAACTATCAAGCTTCAGCGGGTCTCAAAGTCCAGTCCAGAAGATCACCAGCCAGGATATTTCTAATAAGCTACTACAACCCTAACTTTGAATCGAAAGATGTTCAGTTCTAGAGCCAACATATCTATAAACGAATAGGTGTATAGAAAGGGATTTATCAAACGGGGAGTCTTATGGGATAAGGATGCAGACTCTAGTACCCATTCAATTGATCTTTGGATTGGCGGGTGGTGTACCAGGAGTAATACAAAGACCCGGGAAATTTGGTCAGTAACATCACCTAATTCGGTTAATTGCACCCACAAAAAGATGGATGACAATGGAACGATCAAGGCTCAACTGCCGACAACAGTAACAAGGAGTTAAGAATTGCCGAGTCTCATTACTATTTGGATTGGTAACCATCAGGAAAAGATTGACACCGTCCGCATGTATACACATAGAACATCTAAAGAAGGGCATATGAGACTTGCAAGTTCATCTTGCATAATGAGGTTGAAAAATCATAAGGATAACATCGGATGCAACCCACTGTAAGGGAACACATTTTGTAATCTGTACATATCATATATATACAGTATATATCTATTTATTCTAAATAAATACTCCCTTAAAGCTAGATAGAATTCTCTCTTTCTCTAACAACTTAACATTACCGACATGAGAGGGCATTATTTACCGAGGCTTACTAATATATGCACACAAACAAACACACACACATATATATATATATATATATATATATATATATATATATATATATATATATATATATATATATATATATATATATATATATATATATATATATATAGTTAATCAAGTCCCTTGCTTATGAGGAGCGAGTTTTATCCACTGGATTATTATTATTATTATTATTATTATTATTATTATTATTATTGGCTAAGCTACAACCCTAGTTGGATAAGCAGGAAGCTATAAGCCCAAGGGCCACAACAGGGAAAAATAGCCCAGTGAGGAAAAGAAATAAGGAAATAGAAAAAACGTTATAAGAAGTAATGCAAATTAAAATAAAATATTTTAAAAACATTAACAACATTAAAACAGATATTTGATATATAAACTTTGAAAGGACTTATGTAAGCCTGCTCCACATAAAAACATTTGCAGCAAGTTTGAACTTTTGAAGTTCCACTGATTCAACTACCCGATTAGGAAGATCATTCCACAATTTGGTTACAGCTGGAATAAAACTTCTAGAGTACTATGTAGTATTGAGCCTCATGATGGAGAAGGCCTAACTATTAGAATTAACTGCATTCCTAGTATTACGAACAGGATGGAACTGTCCGTGACGATCAGAATGTAAAGGATGGTCAGAATTATAAAAAATCTTATGCAACATACATAATGAATTAATTGAACGACGGTGCTAGAGATTAATATCTAGATCAGGAATAAGAAATTTAATAGACCATAAGTTCCTGTCCAACATATTAAAATGAGAATCAGCAGCTGAAGACCAGACAGGAGAGCAATACTCGAAACAAAGTAAAATGAAAGAATTAAAACACTTATTCAGAATAGATTGATCACCAAAAATCTTGAAAGACTTTCTCTATGTATAAATACATATTAGTCTCTGTATGTATATATAAACACATACATAAATATTGCTAAATACGTGTAATATAAATATATGTATATACATACAGTATATATATATATATATATATATATATATATATATATATATATATATATATATATATATATATACATATATATATATATATATATATATATATATATATATATATATATATATACATATATATATATATATATATATATATATATATATATATATATATATATCTAGAGAGAGAGAGAGAGAGAGAGAGGGGGGGGGGGGGCTTCGATGACCTCTTATAGTGTAACGTAGGTTCAATAAACTAATCAATCAATCACTCATTAAGAAAAGGAGTAGAAAAACAGGCATTGGAAAATGACAAAGTATTCACTTTAACTGAGGAAACGAGGTTACCACCAGAGAGAGAGAGAGAGAGAGAGAGAGAGAGAGAGAGAGAGAGAGAGAGAGAGAGAGAGAGAGAGAGAGAGAGAGATAACACACCCATTCCCCTCCGTTGACTACAATCAGTTTTTCACCGTCCATTTAATAAAAACCTCTCCTCTCATCTGGAAAGATTAGCTGGCTACTCCGGTTTCTATTGTATCAAAAGATTTCCAGGAGGAATTCATCAATTAAACCTTATCTCTAAATTAATCTTGGCATCTTCTGCTACGTCAAATATTTTGAAAAATAAAATAAATGGAGAGAGAGAGAGAGAGAGAGAGAGAGAGAGAGAGAGAGAGAGAGAGAGAGAGAGAGAGAGAGAGCAGTGATTTTTAGTCTGTCTAAATTTTAATGCGTTTTTTATTATGTTTATCATTCACGTCTGTTTTTACGTCAACCTTATTCCATTCCTCTTATCTTTCTCTGTATATCACAGATAACTAAGACTCCAAATAATAATAATAATAATAATAATGATAACAATAATAATAATAATAATAATAATAATAATAATAATAATAATAATAATATAATCACTCCTATAATCAGTATTTATATCAATATACGAATTCTGGGAATCAGATAAAGAAAGCCTTTTTTCTACTCCCATCTGCGGTCAGAAATGGGTCTAATCTCATATGAGCAGAGAGAGAGAGAGAGAGAGAGAGAGAGAGAGAGAGAGAGAGAGAGAGAGAGAGAGAGAGAGAGAGAGAGAGAGAGTGTTTATAACTTTTTTATTTCGTGTCTTTAGAGCTTAATAAGAGTATCGTTCATTGTGAATTATTATTACTGTTTTAATGTGAATTAAAACTCCCCATACTACAAATTCTAACATCTTAAGTTATACAATAAGGAGGAAAATATATAAAAAAGAACCCTAGAAAACCTGCTTAGTTGTCATTAACAAAAAGTACATTACAAAACCAATACCTTTCAAATATACTTTAGAAATAAAAATATTGAAAAAGTTTAAATCAATAGACTATTAACAAAATAAGTGGTACTTTATCTCGTAAATGTCTCTTGCGAATAGTCTCGAATCCCACTTGAAATAGTCAGGCCTTCTCCATCATCAGGCAGAATGATATACTGTAATCTAGGAGTTTTACTCCAGCTGTGACCAAGTTGTAGAATGATCTTCCTAATCGGGTAATTGAAACAGTAGAACTTCAAAAGTTCAAACTTGCAGCAAATGTTTTTATGTTGAACAGGCTGACATAAGTCTTTTTATACTTTATATATGAAATATCTGTTTTAATGTTCTTAATGTTTTTAAAATATTTTATTTAAATTGTTCATTACTTCTTATATCGTTTATTTAATTCCTTATTTCCTTTCCTCATTGGGCAATTTTTCCCTGTTGGAGCCCTTGGGTTTATTGCATCTTGTTTTTCCAACTATGGTGTTAGCATAGATGATAATAATGATAATCATAATAATTCCAAGATAAAATGACCTTACCTTTGGAAACTTTGGGGAAATAAGAAGTCTTAAGATGCAGGGTAGTGCTTCAGTTATTCACGCGCTGTGAATTCCTTTAGAATTGAAAAATGTTCTAATTAAGCACATAGCAATGAAGTCAAAGTTAGGAACAATCCGGCCATTCTTTTCATTTTTCACTCTCGAAGGAGCTGGAGCTCGTATTCAACAGATTTAGAACAAAAGGAAGGCGGAAGTTAAAATCTGGAGACACGCTTTGAGCAGGTCGAAATCGACCTAGAGTTTTGTTACCCCTTTCTAAAGAACACTCGATTCCTTTTCTCGAAGGCATTGGATGCAGGCATAAGCAGTCTTTGAGAGAACATAATACCCTTACTAATCATTCATGGTAATGATGATAGTTTAAGGAAAAAGAAAAAAAAAGGAAAAAATAGGAAAGGATTATAACACCCTTACTAATTATCCATGGTAATGATGATAGTTTAAGGAAAAAAAGGAAAACAACAACAATAGGAAAGGAACATAACACCCTTACTAATTATCCATGGTAATGATGACAGTTAAAGGAAATAAAACCCTTTCTAATTATCCATGGTAATGATGAGAGTTAAAGGAAAAATAGGAAGAAAACAAAAACAACAGGAAAAGAACATAACAACATAACACCCTTACTAATTGTCCATGGTAATGATGATAGTTAAAGGAAAAACCCTTTCTAATTATCCATGATAATGATGATATTTAAAGGAAAAAGAAAGCAACAACAACAGGAAAGGAATATAACATCCTTACTAATTTATCCATGGTAACGATTATAGTTAAAGGAAAAAGAAAAAAAAAAAACAGGAAAGGAACATAACACCCTTACTAATTATCCATGGTAATGATGATAGTTAAAGGAAAAACCCTTTCTAATTATCCATGGTAATGATGATAAAGGGAAAAGGGAAAAACAACTTGAAAGGAATATAAAACCTTTACTAATCTATCCATGGTAATGATGATAGTTAAAGGAAAAAGAAAACAGCAACAACAGGAAAGGCATATGACACACTTACTAATTATCCATCGTAATGATGATAGTTAGAGGAAAAGACCTTACTAATTATCAATGGTAATGATGATAGTTAAAGGAAAAAGAAAACAGCAACAACAGGAAAGGCACATGACACACTTACTAATTATCCATCGTAATGATGATAGTTAAAGGAAAAAACCTTACTAATTATCCATGGTAATGATGATAAAGGGAAAAAGAAAAAACAACAGCATGAGAGGAACATGAAACCTTTACTAATTTATCCATATAATTATGATATTTAAAGGAAAAAGAAAGCAACAACAACAGGAAAGGAACATAACATCCTTACTAATTTATCCATGATAACGATGATAGTTAAAGGAAAAAGAAAAAAAAAACAATAAGAAAGGAGCATAACACCCTTACTAATTATCCATGGTAATGATGATAGGTAAAGGAAAAACCCTTCCTAATTATCCATGATAATGATAATAAAGGGAAAAGGTAACAACAATAACATGAAAGGAACATGAAATCTTTACTAATTTATCCATGATAATGATGATATTTAAAGAAAAAAGAAAGCAACAACAACAGGAGAGGAACATAACATCCTTACTAATTTATCCATGGTAACGATGATAGTTAAAGGAAAAAGAGAAAAAAAAAACAGGAAAGGAACTTAACACCTTAACTATTATCCATGGTAATGATGATAGTTAGAGGAAAAGACCTTACTAATTATCAATGGTAATGATGATAGTTAAAGGAGAAAAAAAAAACAAAAAACAGGAAAGGAACATAGCGACCTTACTAATTATCCACGATAATGATGATAGTAAAAAAAAAACAACAGGAAAGGAACATAGCAACCTTGCTAATTATCAACGGTAATGATGATAGTTAAAGGAAAAGACCTTACTAAGTAACCATGGTAATGATGATAGTTAAAGGAAAAGATCTTATTAATTAACCATGGTAATGATGATAGTTAAAGGCAAAGGCAAAAAAAGAACAACAATAGGAATGGAACATAACAACCTTAATGATTTTCATTGGTAATGATTAGTTAAAGTTAAAGAAAGAAGCAAAATAAAAAGGAGAAAAGCAGAGTTCTAGATCATCTCATCT
>NC_090757.1:5021006-5041006 GCF_036898095.1 Palaemon carinicauda
ACTATCATCATTACCATGGATAATTAGTAAGGATGTTATGTTCCTTTCCTGTTGTTGTTGCTTTCTTTTTCCTTTAAATATCATCATTATCATGGATAAATTAGTAAAGGTTTCATGTTCCTTTCATGTTGTTGTTTTTCCCTTTTCCCTTTATCATCATTACCATGGATAATTAGTAAGGTTTTTCCTTTAACTATCATCATTACGCTGGATAATTAGTAAGTGTGTCATGTTCCTTTCCTTTTGTTGCTGTTTTCTTTTTCCTTTAACTATCATCATTACCGTGGATAAATTAGTAAGGGTTTTATGTTCCTTTCAAGTTGTTTTTCCCTTTTCCCTTTATCATCATTACCATGGATAATTAGTAAGGTTTTTTCCTTTACCTATCATCATTACCGTGGATAAATTAGTAAGGGTTTTATGTTCCTTTCAAGTTGTTTTGCCCTTTTCCCTTTATCATCATTACCATGGATAATTAGTAAGGTTTTTTCCTTTACCTATCATCATTACGATGGATAATTAGTAAATGTGTCATGTGCCTTTCCTGTTGTTGTTGTTTTCTTTTTCCTTTAACTATCGTCATTACCATGGATAAATTAGTAAGGGTTTTATGTTCCTTTCAAGTTGTTTTTTCCCTTTTCCCTTTATCATCATTACCATGGATAATTAGTAAGGTTTTTTCCTTTACCTATCATCATTACCGTGGATAAATTAGTAAGGGTTTTATGTTCCTTTCAAGTTGTTTTGCCCTTTTCCCTTTATCATCATTACCATGGATAATTAGTAAGGTTTTTTCCTTTACCTATCATCATTACGATGGATAATTAGTAAATGTGTCATGTGCCTTTCCTGTTGTTGTTGTTTTCTTTTTCCTTTAACTATCGTCATTACCATGGATAAATTAGTAAGGGTTTTATGTTCCTTTCAAGTTGTTTTTCTCTTTTCCCTCTACCATCATTACCATGAATAATTAGAATGGGTTTTTTCCTTTAACTATCATCATTACCATGGATAATTAGTAAGGGTGTTATGTTGTTATGTTCTTTTCCTGTTGTTGTTTTTTTCTTCCTTTTTTCCTTTAACTATCATCATTACCATGGATAATTAGGAAGGGTTTTATTTCCTTTAAGTGTCATCATTACCATGGATAATTAGTAAGGGTGTTATGTTCCTTTCCTGTTGTTGTTTTCCTTTTTTCCTTTAACTATCATCATTACCATGGATAATTAGGAAGGGTTTTTGTTTCTTTAACTGTCATCATTACCATGGATAATTAGTAAGGGTTTTATGTTCCTTTCCTATTGTTTTCCTTTTTTCCTTTTCCTTAAACTATCATCATTACCATGAATGATTAGTAAGGGTATTATCTTCTCTCAAAGACTGCTTATGCCTGTATCCAATGCCTTCGAGAAAATGAATCAAGTGTTCTTTAGAAAGGGGTAACAAAACTCTAGGTCGATTTCGACCTGCTCAAAGCGTGTCTCCAGATTTTAACTTCCGCCTTCCTTTTGTTCTAAATCTGTTGAATACGAGCTCCAGCTCCTTCGAGAGTGAAAAATGAAAAGAATGGCCGGATTGTTCCTAACTTTGACTTCATTGCTATGTGCTTAATTAGAACATTTTTCAATTCTAAAGGAATTCACAGCGCGTGAATAACTGAAGCGCTACCACGCATCTTAAGACTTCTTATTTCCCCAAAGTTTCCAAAGGTAAGGTCATTTTATCTTGGAATTATTATTATTATTATTATTATTATTATTATTATTATTATTATTATTATATATGCTACAACCATAGTTGGAAAAAACAAGATGCAATAAACCCAAGGGCTCCGACAGGGAAAAATTTCCCAATGAGGAAAGGAAATAAGGAATTAGATAAACGATATAAGAAGTAATGAACTATTAGAATAAAATATTTTAAAAAACATTAAGAACATTAAAACAGATTTTTCATATATAAAGTATAAAAAAACTTATGTCAGCCTGTTCAACATAAAAACATTTGCTGCAACTTTGAACTTTTGAAGTTCTACTGATTCAATTACCCGATTAGGAAGATCATTCTACAACTTGGTCACAGCTGGAGTAAAACTCCTAGATTACAGTATATCATTGAGCCTGATGATGGAGAAGGCATGACTATTTCAAATGGGATTCGAGACTATTCGCAAGAGACATTTACGAGATAAAGAACCACTTATTTTGTCAATAGTCTATTGATTTAAACTTTTTCAATATTTCTATTTCTAAAGTATATTTGAAAGGTATTGGTTTTGTAATGTACTTTTTGTTAATGACAACAAAGCAGGTTGTGTAGGGTTATTTTTAATATATTTTCCAAAAGAAAAAATTGTGGGTTTACCCTCCTTATTGTATAACTAAAGATATTAGAATTTGTAGTATGGGGAGTTTTAATTCAGATTAAAACAGTAATAATGATTCACAATGAACGATATTCTTATTAAGCTCTAAAGACACGAAATAAAAAAGTTATAAACTCTCTCTCTCTCTCTCTCTCTCTCTCTCTCTCTCTCTCTCTCTCTCCTCTCTCTCTCTCTCTCTCTCTCTCTCTCTCTCTCTGCTTACATGAGATTAGACCCATTTCTGACCGCAGATGGGAGTATAAAAAGGCTTTCTTTATCTCATTCCCAGAATTCGTGTATTGATTTAAATGCTGATTATAGGAATGATTATATTATTATTATTATTATTATTATTATTATTATTATTATTATTATTTGGAGTCGGAGTTATCTGAGATATACAGAGAAAGATAAGAGGAATGGAATAAGGTTGAAGTAAAAACAGACGTGAATGATAAACTGATAATAAAAAAAAACGCATTAAAGTTTAAACGAGGTAAAAATCACTGCTCATTCTCTCTCTCTCTCTCTCTCTCTCTCTCTCTCTCTCTCTCTCTCTCTCTCTCTCTCTCTCTCTCTCTCTTTCTCTCTCTCTCTCGATTTATTTTATTTTCAAAATATTTGACGTTGCAGAAGATGCCAAGATTAATTTAGAGATAAGGTTTAATTGATGAATTCCTCCTGGAAATCTTTTGATACAATAGAAACCGGTGTAGCCAGCTAATCTTTCCAGATGAGAGGAGAGGTTTTTATTAAATGGACGGTGAAAAACTGATTGTAGTCAACGGAGGGGAATGGGTGAGTTATCTCTCTCTCTCTCTCTCTCTCTCTCTCTCTCTCTCTCTCTCTCTCTCTCTCTCTCTCTCTCTCTCTCTCTGGTGGTAACCTCGTTCCTCAGTTAAAGTGGATACTTGTCGTTTTCCAATGCCTGTTTTTCTACTCCTTTCCTTAATGAGTGATTGATTGATTAGTTTATTGAACCTACGTTACAGTATGAGGTCATCGAAGCCCCCCCCCCTCTCTCTCTCTCTCTCTCTCTCTCTCTCTCTCTCTCTCTCTCTCCCTAGATATATATATAATATATATATATACTATATGTATATACATATATTTATATTTCACGTATTTAGCAATATTTATGTATGTGTTTGTATATACATACAGAGACTAATATGTATTTATACATAGAGAAAGTCTTTCAAGATTTTTGGTGATCAATCTATTCTGAATAAGTGTTTTGATTCTTTCATTTTACCTTGTTTCGAGTATTGTTCTCCTGTCTGGTCTTCAGCTGCTGATTCTCATTTTAATATGTTGGACAGGAACTTATGGTCTATTAAATTTCTTATTCCTGATCTAGATATTAATCTCTAGCACCGTCGTTCAATTAGTTCATTATATATGTTGCATAAGATTTTTTATAATTCTGACCATCCTTTACATTCTGATCTTCACGGACAGTTCCATCCTGTTCGTAATACTAGGTATGCAGTTAATTCTAATGGTCAGGCCTTCTCCATCATGAGACTCAATACTACACAGTACTCTGGAAGTTTTATTCCAGCTGTAACCAAATTGTGGAATGATCTTCCCAATCGGGTAGTTGAATCAGTGGAACTTCAAAAGTTCAAACTTGCTGCAAATGTTTTTATGTTGAACAGGCTTACATAAGTCCTTTTAAAGTTTATATATCAAATATCAAATGTTGTTAATGTTTTTAAAATATTTTATTTTAATTTGCATTACTTCTTATAACGTTTTTTTTCATTTCCTTATTTCCTTTCCTCACTGGGCTATTTTTCCCTGTTGTGGCCCTTTGGCTTATAGCTTCCTGCTTTTCCAACTAAGGTTGTAGCTTAGCCAATAATAATAATAAAAATAACAACAATAATAATAATAATAATAATAATAATAATAATAATAATAATAATAATAATAATAATAATACATCATCATCCAGTGGATAAAACTCACTCCTCATAAGCAAGGGAATTGATTAACAATATATATATACATATATATATATATATATATATATATATATATATATATATATATATATATATATATATATGTATATGTATATGTATATGTGTGTGTGTATGTGTATATGTACAATATACTGTACATATATTTATTTATATATAAAGGTATAAAGGTATATATGCATATATATATATATATATATATATATATATATATATATTTATTTATTTATGTTTGTGTGTAAATAATGCCCTCACATGTCGGTAATGTTAAGTTGTTAGAGAAAGAGAGAATTTTATCTAGCTTTAAGGGAGTATTTATTTAGAATAAATAGATATATACTGTATGTATATGATATATACAGATTACAAAATGTGTTTCCTTACAGTGGGTTGCATCCGATGTTATCCTTATGGTTTTTCAACCTTATTATGCAAGATGAGCTTGCAAGTCTCATATGCCCTTCTTTAGATGTTCTCTGTGTATACATGCGGACGGTGTCAATCTTTTCCTGATGGTTACCAATCCAAATACTAATCAGACTCGGCAATGCTTAACTCCTTTTTACTGTTGTCGGCAGTTGAGCCTTGATTGTTCCATTATCATCCATCTTTTTGTGGGTGCAATTAACCGAATAAGGTGATGTTACTGACCAAATTTCCTCGGTCTTTGTATTACTCCTGGTACAACCACCCGCCAATCCAAATATTAATGAATGGGTACTAGAGTCTGCAACCTCATCCCATTAGACTCCCTGTTTGATAAATCCCTTTCTATACACCTATTCATCTATAGATATGTTGGCTCTAGAAGTGAACATCTTTCGATTCAAAGTTTGGGATGTAGTAGCTTATTAGAAATATCCTGCCTGGTGATCTTCTAGACTGGACTTCGAGACCCGCTGAAGCTTGATAGTTCATTGTAGTGTCTGTCACTTCACCATCCTTGTGAGCTAAGGATGTATGTTTGGTTTGGAGGAGTCTATAGATCTACCTGCTGTGCCATCAGCATCCATTGCCTGGCCCTCCTTGGTCCTATCTTGAGTGGAGAGAGGACTTGGGTGCTGATCATATGTATATATGGTCATTCTCTAGGGCATTGTCACTGCCCCTTGCCTCTGCCATTCATGAGTAACCTTTAAGCGTTGTTGAGGGAAAGGGGGTCTTTTTGTGGATTCCGAAATATCCCAACCCGGAAGTGGCCAGCATCCCTACGTAGTTAACGTTTCTTTTATCAATGTGACTGCCCGTCATCTATAATTTTAGGGTTGTGGTGGCCGATGTGGTAACGTCCCTGACTGGGTAATGACAGACTGGGCTTCGAGTCCCACTCAAACTCGTTAGATTCTTTCGTCGCTGCAACCTCGCCATCCTTTTGAGCCAAGGTAGGGGGTGGTTTGAGGGAACCAATAGGTCTATCTGCTTAGTCATCAGCAGCCATTGCCTGGCCCTCCTTAGTCTTAGCTTGTGTGGAGAGGGGGCTTAGGCGCTGATCATATGTATAGATCAGTCTCTAGCGCCTTGTCCTGCTTGATAGGGCAATGACACTGCCCCTTGCCCCTTCCATTCATGAGCAATCATTAAACCTTAAATTCGTAACTTCGAGTAAAACGTAACATTATTGTAAATATCACCGAAAGGCTTATCATTCCAATGAACAGAGTTCTTATTTCCAAACTTATTTCTGTAAAATAATGCGAACAGGGTCTTTGGGTTCCCGTGTATTAAAAACACGTTCTCTCTCTCTCTCTCTCTCTCTCTCTCTCTCTCTCTCTCTCTCTCTCTCTCTCTCTCTCTCTCTCTCTCTCTCTCTATGCACATTGTTTATATATATATATATATATATATATATATATATATATATATATATATATATATGTGTGTGTGTGTGTGTGTGTGTGTGTGTTTGTATACCTGCATATGTGATTGTTAAATAATTTTGCATCATTTTGTTGCAGCATCTATATTAACTCGCAGTTAACCCATTTCTGTAAACACATCTTCAAAGAAACATAATATTGTCACATATATATTATACAAAACTAAGCTGTAATCTAGTTTGCCTCCACCACATAAACAGCAAGCTAATAAAGCTGTAATTTAGTTCTGCCAACTTACGCAAACAAGAATTCATGCAAGTACATATAATCATTAATGAAAGTACTATTCATACGTTTATTAATTGTAAATTGATGTTTGTAGTCGACCTACACACACAAACACATCAACTGTAACGTAGCTAATCATACATTCGCCATGTTTGAGCCCCCTCCCCTGTCCCCCCCCCCCCCTTCCCCGCCCACAACCTTTCATAACAGACCATCAGCTTTGGGATCTGTTGGGGAGTTAAAGGAGAGCTGTACTCTAGCTGAATGCTCTTTTGGATTAGTCTGCAGTTTCCCCCACCATGGCGTTTCTTCTTTTCTTTATATGTTTTTTTTTCTTATCTTATCATCCCAGTCCAGCCAATTTCATCTGTCTAGAGAGACGGTTCCCAATTCTTTTAGTGTGCAAGGAGACTGTCTGCCCGATGTTGAATTTTGATTATTTTTCCCCCCATGTTGACATGCCGTTGTATAATTGCGTTTATGGTCCAATACAGCTCAGTTACGCAATGCATCTGTGTTTGGTTTGTAATGCTGAGTGGAAATTAGGGGAATGATAATAATGCTGATAATAATATCATCAACATTTCATAAACAACAACAATGTTAATGGTTTTTCAGCGATTTCCCTTTTCCTTAGTGTTCTGGTTATTATAAAGTCCTACCTGATGAATTATAGCAGCCCCATGTCTTTCTCCACCTTTCTCGCGTCTCACCAGAGTTGAGTAACTACCAAGTATATAATGACTTGCTTAGATTAAAATATGTAAAATGGATATTTATTTAAGAGGATCTAAGGTTCCCCGTACAATTGTCAAGCGAGATTGACTACCACAGGAATATTTTGATAATAACAGGGATTATAATAATAATAGTGATATTATTACATCTCCATGCGGTCTTTCACTCACTGTAAACAAGAAATGAATAGCTTTAACATATTATTATTATTATTATTATTATTATTATTATTATTATTATTATTATTATTATTAACTAAGCTACAACCCTAGTTGGAAAAGCTGGATGCTATAAGCTCAAGGGCTCAAGCATGAGAAATAGCCCAATGAGGAAGGAAATATCAGGAAACTGATAGAATAGTGTGCCCTACTTTACCCCTATGCAAGAGAACTCTATCCCAAGACAGTGGAAGATCATGGTACAAAGGCTGTGGCACTACCCAATGTTTTGATTTTGGAGTGTCTTTCTCTTAGAAGAGCTGCTTACCATATCTAAAGAGTCTCTTCTACCTTTACGAAGGGGAAAGTAGCACTAAACAATTGCAGTAGTTAACCTAAGTGAAGAAGAATTTTTCAGTTATTCTAGCATTGTCAGGTTTGAGGAAAAAGGAGAATGTGTAAAGAATAGCCCAGACTATTCAGTATATGTGTAGGCAAGCAACGAAAAATATGGCCCGTAACCAGAGAGGGATCCAATGTAGTATTATCTGCCAGAACTCTAGCGGTAGTATAGTAGGGTGAGGCAATTTTGGACACCTTTTTAGTAACCTTTGTACAAAATCTATATTAATCATTTATGACCAAGTACCAAACATGTTTTCAAGAGAGGGAGGTCTCATCTATAAAAAGGGCTTGTTTCATAATCATCAAAGAATTAGAAATTCTCGTATTACAGTAATAAAAAAAAATATCTCAGAGGCGAGGCAATTTTGGACAGTGGGGCAATTTTGGACACATCTGTATCTCCGTTAAGCGCCAACGCTTATTTGGGCAAACTATGACAATTTGTGGTTCCTATCAATATAAGTATGCTAGAAAAAAATTATAGACACATAAATTTTTGTGTTCGTAATCCAAGATTGTCCAATTTTGCCTCGCCAAGAAAAAAGTGAGAAGTTTGTCTGTCCAATTTTGCCTGACCATGGTTTTGAAAACTGTCCAATTTTGCCTTACTATATAAATATTTAAATCAAACATTGTATTCGAGCACACAAATATACTTTTATGTATAAATATGCATATATGTAATCATAAAAATTCAATATAAGACATAAGGGGTGCAGTGAAAGGGGTGTCTGCCCAAGGTGACACCCTAAAAGGGAGTGACACCCTGAGAGTTACATTAAAAAAAGTTTCTTTCTAGCTCTATGGTTATGATATGATTTTCAAAAAGTTATTTAATACTGGGTTACTTAAAGCTGTTGACATTCAGGGGGTGAAACCTTCAAAAAGATTGACCAAAACATGGTAACATCCTCGAGAGGGGTGTCAACCCAAATGCTAGAAATATCTAAAAAAAAAAAAAACTCTACTATATACATTGTTCCTATAATAATTCACATATCCAAATGAAAATTTCAGGAATTGAAATAGAATATATTTTCACTGTTCCTGCTAATTTCCATGTTGATAACTATCATGTTGCCTTTTTGATATGGTGTTAAATGAAGCAACATTAGAGTGAACAGCATGATAGATACATCAAGAGGGGCAAAGCTGATCCCATAAACAATATTCGTCCTAAGTTGTACCTATCCATTTTATTCTTATCATTGTTACCTCATACTATGAACGAGCCATCAAAGAGATACTTTTACCTACAAAAGAAAGGGATACAATCTTAGATTCAAGAAAAAAAGATGAAATGAAGAAAAATAAAAGGAAAAACATAAAGAGAGATAGAAACATGACAAATCATGGAAATACAAAGCAACCAAATATCTCTCGATTCTTTAAGAAAAAATGTCTGCAAACATTAACGTAAATACAAAAAAAATCTAAATTGACCAGGGTAATAAATAGTGGTAATTGAACTGCTAGGATAGTCCCGATAGTGAATGATAAGGATTTATTTATACCTAAAATAAAAGAAATAAAAAAGAAATTCAAATTATTTTGGAAGATATTAAGGATCGTCCATTATTTTGCATTGGTAGAGCAACAAAAGAGTTTTTTGAGGAAGAAGGAGGCTAAGTGACTCGCCTTGAGCTAGATGCTTGAAGCCACTGCCCACATATCATCCTCATCATCCCCTCCCACGCCTATTGACGCAAAGGGCCTCAATTAGATTTCGCTAGTCGTCTCTATCTTCAGCTTTTATTTTAATACTTCTCCAATCACAATATCCTACTTCATGCTTTATAGTCCTGAGTCTTCCAACTCTTCTAGCGCCTTGTGGAGGCCAGTTCAAAGTTTGGTGAACTAATGTCTCTTAGGGAGAACAAAGAGCATCCCTAAACCATCTCCATCTACCCCTCACCATGATCTCACCCACATGTGGCGCTTGAGTAATCTCTCTTAGTTTCCTTTCTAATCCTGTCCTGTCATTTAACACCCAATATTCTTCTGAGGGCTTTGTTCTCAAATCTACAAAATGAGTGTCATTAATATACCAAGATTCACGACCATACAGTAACACCGATCTCACTAAACTGATATATAGCCTGATTATTATATGTAATTTTAGGCGACCTGATTTCCATATTTGACTTAACCTAGCCATCCTCTGATTTTCTTTTTTTCAATCTTTCATTAAACTCAAATTCTAAAGCTCCTATATTAGATATCGTAGTTCCTAACTATTTAAATAATTCTACCTCATTAATCCTTTATCCTTCCAAAGATATTTCATCTTCCATTGCATATTCCGTTCTCATCTTCTGTCTTTCTTCTATTTATCTCGAGCCCAACCTCATGTGATTTTTCATGCATTCTGGTAAGCAAGCTTTCCAAGCCCTGTGGTGTTCTGCTAATTAGGACAGCGTCATCAGCATACTCTAGGTCTCCTAATTTTCTGTTACCAATCCAGTCCAATCCTTCTCCACCATCCCCAACCAATCTATGCATTACAAAATCTATGAGGAGCATAAGCAACATAGGTAATAACACATTCCCTTAGAGTACTCCACTTTTCACTGGAAATTCGTTTGATAAGACGCCATTAACATTAACTTTGCATTTGCTATGCTTGTGAACAGACAATTAGATTTACATATTTGAGAGGAACTCCATAATGTCGCAGGACTCTCCACAAAATTTGCCATAGCACGTAATCAAAAGCTTTTTCATAGCCCACATATACCATCAAAAGTGGAATTCTATATTCTACATATTGCTGTACCACATGTCTTAAATGGAAATTTGGTCAGTACAACTTCTACCTTTTCTAAATCCTGCTTGTTCATCTCTCAACTTTTCATCAATCTTTCTCTCTAGTCTCTTTAGAATGAGCATTCTATATATTTTCATGACAGCTGACGTAAGTGTGATGCCTCTGTAATGATTGCAATCAGTCAGATCCTTTTTTTGTCATTTTCACCAGCACTCCTAGCTCCCATACATAAGGCTTTGCCTCTTCACGCCACATTCTACAAAATAATCTTGTAGGTAATCTGGGAGTCACTTCATTTTCCGGCAATATCATCTCAGCAGTTATTCCTTTGTATCCAGGGGCTTTCCATCTTTTGAGTTTTTTTTTAAGAATAGCTTCGACTTTAAACACACCTAATTCATTCATGGGCACATCAAGGTTTTCATTAGTTTCAGGTATATCAACCAAATTATTCCCTTCGTATTTCCAATTCATGACCTCACTAAAGTGTTCAATCCAACGTTACTTTTCTTCATGTTCTTTTGTTATAACAGATCCATCTTTCTTTTTGATGGGTATATGCTTCTTTTTTCCCGTAGAGATTTCATTGATAATTCCAAGAGCAATTCCTACAACAAAGCCACTCCCTGAATTCATAGCTTTGTCAGCCTCATCTGCTTTCCTGTCTAAATATTCTCTCCAATCATTCCTGATATTTCTTTTGACCTCACTATCAATACTGAAATACTTGGCATGCTCTGCCTTGTAATTTTCATTACTTCCTCGAAAACTTTAAGAAATCAATTTCTGTCTTTGTCTTCTTTTTATAGTATCCCAAGTATCATTTGATATCCATGGTTTTCTCCTTGTAACTGCATGTCCCAAAACTTCGTCTCTTAAAGTCTCTTAAGACTGTAAATCGATTCCTACATTCAGTTACAAAGATTTCTGTGCTCATCCTCTAGAAGCTTAGTTGTATCAAACTTAGGTATTCTATCTACATTTCTGTTGGGTTCTTTCAGTTTTAATATTTGTGTGGCAATGGGGAGCTGGTGATCAATACCAATAACTGCACCTCTATAGCTTGTTACATTTCCCAGAGTCCTCCTTCTCTCTTTATCAATGGCTATGTGATCTATTTGATATTTGTAATTGTCACATGGTGAAGTCCTTGTATATTTGTGGATCTCCTTGTGCTGGAAAAGAGTACCTCCAGTAACAAGATTGTTTGTTGAACAATAACTTATAAAATGTACCCCATTTTCATTTGCAACTTCGCCAAGAACCTCAACACCCATCACATTTTCTATCCCTAGATTATTCCTTCCAATTTTAGCATTGAAGCATAGACTCCTTTAAGGAGTCTATGCATTGAAGTCATTCATCACAATTTTCATATCTCTCTAGGTTCTCACCTATTATACACTGCAGTTCTTCACAGTATTCATCTTTCGTTTCCTCAGGGGAATCATTTGATTCGCCTTGGAAGATGGAATCTTCGGGATCTTGAACGCTTCTGTGAAGCCTCTTCCCTTTTTGCCCAGCGGGCATGCTGTCATGCGTTTGTGGGGAGGGGAACGGGGCAATTTTAACCTGTCAAAAAGTTTTCATTCTTTTTGCCTCTCGCGCGAGTGCGAAGGAGAGTACTGGAGCGTTGGCGCACAGGATGCTACTGGTGCTCAGTTTCTGCTGAAGCACAGTTTTTGGTGAAGGCGCAGAAAAGCGCTGGCGCGCAGGAAACCAATGCGTACGGTGAATATACAAAGAATAGGCCAGACTATTTGGTCTCTATTTTGAGGTACCTTACCTCTAGCATTAGAGGCTCTTTGACTTTTTATTTTGAGGTGCCATACTTCCAACATTAGAGGATATTTAAGCTCTATTTTGAGGTGCCATACTTTTAGTATTAAGGGCTCCATGACCTCTATTTTGAGGTACTATAATCTTAACATTATATGTTCTTCAATCTCTAATTTGAAGTGATTTACCTCTAGCATTAGAGGCTCTTTGACTTCTATTTTGAGGCTCCTTACTTTTAGCATTAGAGGGTCTTTGACCTCCATTTTGAGGCTCCTTACGTTTAGCATTAGAGGCTCTTTGACCTCTATTTTGTGACTGCTCACTTTTTTACCTCTATTTTGAGGCTCCTTACTTTTAGCATTAGAGGCTCTTTCACCTCTATTTTGAGGCTCATTACTTTTAGCATTAGAGGCTGTTTGACCTCTATTTTGAGGTTCCTTACTTTGAGCATTAGAGTCTCTTTGACCTCTATTTTGAGGCTCTAAACTTTTAGCATTAGAGGGTCTTTGACCTCTATTTTGAGGCTTCTTACTTTTAGCATTTGAGGGTCTTTGACCTTTATTTTGAGGCTCCTTACATTTAGCATTAGAGGGTATTTGACCTCTATTTTGGGGCTCCTTACTTTTAGCTTTAGAGTCTCTTTGACCTCTGTTTTGAGGCTCCTTACTTTTAGCATTAGAGGGTCTTTGACCTCCATTTTGAGGCTCCTTACTTTTAGCATTAGAGGGTCTTTGACCTCTATTTTGTGGCTCCTTAGTTTAGCATTAGAGGGTCTTTGACCTCTATTTTGAGGCTCCTTACTTTGAGCGTTAAAGGCTCTTTGACCTCTATTTTTAGACTGCTCACTTTTAGCATTGAGTCTCTTTGACCTCTATTTTGAGGCTCCTTACTTTTAGTATTAGAGGCTCTTTGACCTCTTATTTTAAGGGTCCTTACTTTTAGCATTAGAGGCTCTTTAACCTCTATTTTGAGACTCCTTTTAGCATTAGAGGCTCTTTGACCTCTATTTTGAGGGTCTTTACTTTTAGCATTAGAGGGTCTTTGACCTCTATTTTGAGGCTCCTTGCGTTTAGCATTAGATGGTCTTTGACCTCTGTTTTGATGTTCCTTACTTTTAGCATTAGAGGGTCTTTGACCTCTATTTTGAGGCTTCTTAGGTTTAGCATTAGAGGGTCTTTGACCTCTTTTGATGTTCCTTACTTTTAGCATTTGAGGGTCTTTGACCTCTATTTTGAGGCTTCTTAGGTTTAGCATTAGAGGGTCTTTGACCTCTATATTGTGACTGCTCACTTCTAGCATTAGAATCTCTTTGACCTCTATTTTGAGGCTCTTTACTTTTAGCATTAGAGGGTCTTTGACCTCTATTTTGAGGCTCCTTACATTTAACATTAGAGGCTCTTTGACCTCGGTTTTGAGGCTCCTTACATTTAACATTAGAGGCTCTTTGACTTCTATTTTGAGGCTCCTTACTTTTAGCATTAGAGGCTCTTTCACCTCTATTTTTAAGCTCCATACTTTAAGCATTTGAGGTTCTTTGACCTCTATTTTGAGGCTTCTTACGTTTAGCATTAGAGGCTTTTTGACCTCTCTTTTGAGGCTCCTTACTTTTAGCATTAGAGGCTCTTTGACCTTTATTTTGAGACTCCTTACTTTTAACATTAGAGGCTCTTTGACCTCTATTTTGAGGCTTCTTACGTTTAGCATTAGAGGCTCTTTGACCTCTCTGAGGCTCCTTACTTTTAGCATTGGAGGCTCTTTGACCTTTATTTTGAGACTGCTTACTTTTAACATTAGAGGCTCTTTGACCTCTGTTTTGAGGCTCCTTACTTTTAGCATTAGAGGCTCTTTGACCTCTATTTTGAGGCTTCTTACGTTTAGCATTAGAGGGTCTTTGACCTCTGTTTTGAGGCTCCTTACTTTTAGTATTAGAGGTTCTTTGACCTCTATTTTGAGGTTCCTTACTTTTAGCATTAGAGGGTCTTTGACCTTTATTTTGAGACTCCTTACTTTTAACATTAGAGGCTCTTTGACCTCTGTTTTGAGGCTCCTTACTTTTAGCATTAGAGGCTCTTTGACCTCTATTTTGAGGCTTCTTACGTTTAGCATTAGAGGGTCTTTGACCTCTGTTTTGAGGCTCCTTACTTTTAGTATTAGAGGTTCTTTGACCTCTATTTTGAGGCTCCTTACTTTTAGCATTAGAGGGTCTTTGACCTTTATTTTGAGATTCCTTACTTTTAACATTAGAGGGTCTTTGACCTCTATTTTGAGGCTCCTTACTTTTAGCATTAGAGGCTCTTTTACCTCTATTTTGAGGCTCCTTACTTTTAGTATTAGAGGCTCTTTGACCTTTATTTTGAGACTCCTTACTTTTAACATTAGAGGCTCTTTGACCTCTGTTTTGAGGCTCATTACTTTTAGCATTAGAGGCTCTTTGACCTCTATTTTGAGGCTTCTTACGTTTGGCATTAGAGGGTCTTTGACCTCTGTTTTGAGGCTCCTTACTTTTAATATTAGAGGTTCTTTGACCTCTATTTTGAGACTCCTTACTTTTAGCATTAGAGAGTCTTTGACCTCTTATTTTAAGGGTCCTTACTTTTAGCATTAGAGGCTCTTTGAGCTCTATTTTGAGACTCCCTTTAGCATTAGAGGCTCTTTGACCTCTATTTTGAGGGTCTTTACTTTTAGCATTAGAGGGTCTTTGACCTCTATTTTGAGGCTCCTTGCATTTAGCATTAGATGGTCTTTGACCTCTGTTTTGATGTTCCTTACTTTTAGCATTAGAGGGTCTTTGACCTCTATTTTGAGGCTTCTTAGGTTTAGCATTAGAGGGTCTTTGACCTCTATTTTGATGTTCCTTACTTTTAGCATTTGAGGGTCTTTGACCTCTATTTTGAGGCTTCTTAGGTTTAGCATTAGAGGGTCTTTGACCTCTATTTTGTGACTGCTCACTTCTAGCATTAGAATCTCTTTGACCTCTATTTTGAGGCTCTTTACTTTTAGCATTAGAGGGCCTTAGACCTCTATTTTGAGGCTCCTTACATTTAACATTAGAGGCTCTTTGACCTCGGTTTTGAGGCTCCTTACATTTAACATTAGAGGCTCTTTGACTTCTATTTTGAGGCTCCTTACTTTTAGCATTAGAGGCTCTTTCACCTCTATTTTTAAGCTCCATACTTTAAGCATTTGAGGCTCTTTGACCTCTATTTTGAGGCTTCTTACGTTTAGCATTAGAGGCTCTTTGACCTCTCTTTTGAGGCTCCTTACTTTTAGCATTAGAGGCTCTTTGACCTTTATTTTGAGACTCCTTCTTTTAACATTAGAGGCTCTTCGACCTCTATTTTGAGGCTTCTTACGTTTAGCATTAGAGGCTCTTTGACCTCTCTTTTGAGGCTCCTTACTTTTAGCATTGGAGGCTCTTTGACCTTTATTTTGAGACTACTTACTTTTAACATTAGAGGCTCTTTGACCTCTGTTTTGAGGCTCCTTACTTTTAGCATTAGAGGCTCTTTGACCTCTATTTTGAGGCTTCTTACGTTTAGCATTAGAGGGTCTTTGACCTCTGTTTTGAGGCTCCTTACTTTTAGTATTAGAGGTTCTTTGACCTCTATTTTGAGGCTCCTTACTTTTAGCATTAGAGGGTCTTTGACCTTTATTTTGAGACTCCTTACTTTTATCATTAGAGGCTCTTTGGCCTCTGTTTTGAGGCTCCTTACTTTTAGCATTAGAGGCTCTTTGACCTCTATTTTGAGGCTTCTTACGTTTAGCATTAGAGGGTCTTTGACCTCTAATTTGAGGCTCCTTACTTTTAGTATTAGAGGTTCTTTGACCTCTATTTTGAGGCTCCTTACTTTTAGCATTAGAGGGTCTTTGACCTCTATTTTGAGGCTCCTTACTTTTAGCATTAGAGGCTCTTTGACCTCTATTTTGAGGCTCCTTACTTTTAGCATTAGAGGCTCTTTGACCTTTATTTTGAGACTCCTTACTTTTAACATTAGAGGCTCTTTGACCTTTATTTTGAGACTCCTTACTTTTAACATTAGAGGCTCTTTGACCTCTGTTTTGAGGCTCCTTACTGTTAGCATTAGAGGCTCTTTGACCTTTATTTTGAGGCTTCTTACGTTTAGCATTAGAGGGTCTTTGACCTCTGTTTTGAGGCTCCTTACTTTTAGTATTAGAGGTTCTTTGACCTCTATTTTGAGGCTCCTTACTTTTAGCATTAGGGGGTCATTGACCTTTATTTTGAGACTCCTTACTTTTAACATTAGAGGCTCTTTGACCTCTGTTTTGAGGCTCCTTACTTTTAGCATTAGAGGTTCTTTGACCTCTATTTTGAGGTGCTATACTCTAGCATTAGAGTTTCTTTGACCTTTATTTTAATCCCCTTACCTCTAACATTAAAAGCTCTTTGACCTGTATTTTTGGGTGCTTTATTTCTAGCACTAGAGGCTCTTTGAGACCTCTGTTTTAAGGTGACTAACCGCTAATAGTAGAGGCTATTTGACCTCAGTTTTTAGGTGACTTACCTCTATAATTAAAGGCTGTTTTTTATACTTCTTCATATAAAGGCTTTCCTTCTCTATTCTCTTCTGTCTTTTATAGGTTTTCAAGATCTTCTTTGCTTAGTTCGCGTCTCCTTCGAGATTTCAAGAGACATTTCAGTGCTGTTTGTCCTCGATTCGTCAGATTCCTTGGAGAAATCGATGGCTTTCATGTCTTTACCTATAAGGGCGATGGGTAAAGACATGGATGCCATTGATTTCTCGGCTTACACTATACGCTATCATACTAAAGTCAACGAAGAGCAACACAATATATTTACCAATGCCGTCCTGATATGTTCTATCTTCAATGCCGAATTTTGAAGAAACACGTGTCGCTCACCGCTTTCCACCAATGCAATCCAATTATAGGACATCGTCGCTAAACCGCAAGCAAATTATCCTTCAAGGCGCTTACATTATGATCTTCAAAGCTCGCCAATTTCGGCACCACCTATCCAAACTATCTGTAGATGAAGGTGTTCCGAATAGCCTCCAGTTCATCTCACAATCAGTTACCTGTTCCGCCAGAATGCTAGCTCTGTGAGTAAAGTGAAATCCTCCTCCCAATGTTCACTGCGTAAACTTCCATAGCTACAGTACATACAGATCGTGAGGTGTTGCAATGTATGTTTAAAAAAAAAAAAAAAAGAGAGATCAGGTCTTCAGGTCTTTTGGAATCCGGGGGCGGAGCCGTTCAGAATTGCTGCGGGAAGATTCCGTTCTGGAGTCATTCAGAACTCTATGCTAAGTCTACGGCTATTTCTTCTGAAGTCATTTGGAGAGGAGATTCAGGAAGATTTTCTTCCGAAATCGTTCAGAGATTTCTGGAATCATTCAGAATTCCATGCTAAGTCTATGGAAATTTCTTCTGAATCCTTTTGGAGATGCACGAAGATTTTCTCCCGAAGCCGTTTAGGACTCGCGAAAAATTCTCTTTTTCTCTGGTTTCAATAGGCCCTAATAATAATAATAATAATAATAATAATAATAATAATAATAATGATGATGATGATGATGATAAATTACGTGATTTGATTTACAGCTCCGTGAAGATTCCGTTCTGGACACATTCAGAACTCTACGGCTATTTCTTCTGAAGACATTTGGAGATTCAGGGTTATCTTTCGAAGTCGTTCTGATTCGCATCTGGAATCAATCAGAATTCCATGCTAAGTCTATGGTAATTTCTTCTGAATCCATTTGGAAAACCACGATTTTCTTCCGAAGCCATTTACAACTCGCGAAAAATTATCTTTTTCTCTGGTTTCAATAGGCACCAATAACTCATATTATTATTAATAATAATAATGATAATAATAATAGTAGTAGTAGTAGTAGTAGTAGTAGTAGTAGTAGTAATAATAATAATCATAATAATAATAATAATAATAATAATAATAATAATAATAATAATAATAATGATGAACCGGGATTTGATCTACTGCTCCGGGAAGATTCCGTTCTTGAGTCATTTAGAACTCAATGCTAAGTCTACGGCTATTTCTTCTGAAACCATTTGGAGATCGACGAAGATTTTCTTCCGAAGCTGTTTAGGACTCACGAAAAATTATCTTTTTCGCTGGTTTCAATAGGCCCTAATAACTCACAATAATAATAATAATAATAATAATAATAATAATAATAATAATAATAATAATAATAATAATAATAATGATAATAAAAATAATAATTATAATAATAATAATAATAATAATAATAATAATAATAATAATAATAATTTTTGTAAGTAACAATCTGCGACCTACAGCTCTCCATTAGGTTAATGCCTTTTCTGCTCTTGGTGTCATCATCATTATTCCTACCCCTTCTCTTCTAATTCCATCTGTTCCTTAGGGCCAAGATATCCAAACAATATTTCATAAATTCATTCTCTACTAGCTGTAACTTCCCAGTTTGATTCATGGTTCTAACATTTCAATTACCAATTTTCAATTTTTCTTTAGTATTTACAAAACGGGAGTTTCTTAGCAACCCACTACGGCCGGGACTGGGGGCAATTCTTTCATTTTCGCTTTCCATAGACTGACTAAATCCATAGAGGATTCATAGACTAAATTCATCAAAGAATAGCCAGTTTCTTAGTGATGTGCGGCGCCTATCTAAATGAGGCAAGTGACCCCTGCCGGTCCATACTAATTCCAGTAAGATCAACTGCCGGGCATTAGAAGTAGAGGAGTATCCAGAGCACCAAACGGATACATACCTTTTTCAAATGACAGATGGAATTAATGGTCCTTTATTTATGGAACCCATGCCTCAAAGTGAATGTTTAGTGCCATATTTAAAAGAACTGAAGCTGTTTTTTGAGCATTCGGTTGAATTGAATAGACCCGTCATATATTCAAGCATTTAAATTGTCGCATATGGCTATAGTATATATTGAATTGTTCACCTTTATTTCCAATTTTGTACTTGTCCCTATTTTCTCATAAGTAATAGGTTTGATTATCATTTTCTATGAAAAGAAAACTTTTTCTTTTTTATTTTCTTATAAATCAATATGATTTTCTATTGAAATAAATGATAGAAAATATTTTCAAAGAACTATCATTTATCTGTATTTCTAGTTAAAATTATTAAGAATATATATATATATATATATATATATATATATATATATATATATATATATATATATATATATATATATATATATAGATAGATAGATAGATAGATAGATAGATAGATAGTTTACAAAATCTATTACTTAATAACTTAACATTATGAATTGATATTTTTTTAAATTAAGTGTCCAAAATTGCCTTACCATTTTTCAAGGCGAGGCAAAATTGGACACTAGATATTCCATATTTTTTCATTAATTTTTTATTTTAAACCTTCCTTTAGCATCATCCACTAATTTGTTTTTAGAAAAAATAATTTCATGTATTATTTCTGAGAAACCCTAAAATGAAGGTGAGGCAATTATTTGACACCCATATTCAACAATTTATGTAGGGGTACTTAATACTTTTTAAAAACCAGACATACTAATATTTATGAAGTAGAAGGTTGGGCAATTTCCAATAGTATTATAGTTTTCGAAAATTATAAATAGTTTTAGAGATATTGTATCTGTCCAATATTTGCCTTACTTGTCCAAAATTGCCTCTGTCCAAAATTGCCTTACTCT
>NC_090757.1:5048506-5141601 GCF_036898095.1 Palaemon carinicauda
AGGGCTCTGCCACTGTCTCTTGCCTCTGCCATTCATGAGAGCCTTTAAAGTTTTAAACATGACCGAACCACCTCGACACACATTGATCAAACTTTCCACTTGTACTGAGCTTTAAACCTCTATCTTAATCAACATTTCCCATCTTATCAATCCATCTTAGACCACATATACTACACAAACAATCATGTCAAGTGCTTCAACGTTTTGCTCCATTTGCGTCAATAGTCAAAATTCACTCGACAAAAAGGACTCAGTTCGACAATCCCTTTTACATTTCCACCATGGCTTCCATAAACCATTACACATGTCTTCTACCGGATGCTTTTCCAATACCTAGCTACCTTTTTGGCATCGCCTATTCACTTACTCGTATGCTTTCACATCTTATTTAAAGGTTTAAAGGCCGCTCATGAATGGCAGAGGCAAGGGAAAGAGACATTGCCCTATCAAGGGGGGCCAATGCCCTAGAGACTGACCATATTACATATGATCAGCGCCCAAGCCCCCTCTCCACCCAAGCTAGGACTAAGGAGGGCCAGGCAATGGCTGCTGATGACTCAGCAGATAAACCTATAGATTTCTCCCAAACTCCTCATCCTAAGCTCACAAGGATGGTGAAGTTGCAGCAACCAAAGGAACTCACGAGTTTGAAAGGGACTCAATCCCCAGTCTGCCATTCACCAGGCAAGGACGCTACCACCCGGCCACCAGAACCCTTTATATACTCACAGTCAGTTATTCAATTAAAAGCCTCCATTATTCCAACATCCATACTAACATTTGTCACTCGTATATTCCTGGTTTCAATTTACTCCCATTAGGCTTCTCTTGCTCACATCTACCCCCCTCCACACACACACGTACCTTCATACATACATACGCACGCACACACACTCGGGTACACTATTCAATCTTGTTTCTCTTCCTCTTGTTATTTTGAAGTTTTCATCTCTTATTTTCAAGTTTTTATAGTTTATATATGAAATATTTATTTTAATGTTGTTATTGTTCTTAAACTTATCTTGTAGTTATTCTTTATTTCCTTTCCTCACTGGGCTATTTTTTCTGTTAGAGCCCTTGGGCTTATAGCATCCTGCTTTTCCAACTAGGGTTGTAGCCCTTGGGCTTATGGCATCCTTCTTTTCCAACTATGGTTGTAGCCTAGCAAGTAATAATATATATATATATATATATATATATATATATATATATATATATATACATATATATATATATATATATATATATATATATATATTTATATTGTATATTACAAAAGATTAGGTAGCTCAGGAATTAATATAGTCATTATCTACACACACACAATTAGTTTAGGAAACCGAGTGTATAAGGAACTTCAAAGGTAATACTTCAGAATTGATCTGAATACACAGTTTGATACTCTAAAATAAAATACTTAAGATTGTGTAGCTCCTGTAAGTAAATTTAAGTTAAGTAGCTTCATATCCCAGACGTTCAGATGTTCTTTATAATAATAGCATAATTATGTAACTTGAGGAATAATGCCATCAGTTGCATTATCTGTTGCTTGAGGGTACACTCGGGCATGCTATTCTATCTTGTTTCTCTTCCTCTTGTTTTTTATGAAGCTTTTATATATGATAGATCTAATTTAACGTTGCTAATTATCTTAAGATATTTAATTTCTATTGTTATTACTTCTCTTGTTGTTTATTTATTTCCTTGTTTCCTTTCCTCACTGAGCTAATTTTCCCTGTTGGAGCCCTTGGGCTTTTAGCATCATGCTTTTCCAACTAGGGTTGTAGCTTAGCTAGTAATAATAATAATAATAATAATAATAATAATAATAATAATAATAATAATAAAGAGGAGCTTTTTCATCCATTCCTGTGATTTATAATAACATTGTCAAATATTTCGAATCTCAAGTTTTTTCCAATAAAGTTATTCGGATTCCCATTTTGAGTCGAGAGTTGCAGTGATAAGTTTATCGTAAAAGTGTCGGGATACAGAGAACTTGAAAGGTTATCGAAGCTGTTAAAAATGCATACGTGCTTCTGCTGAATATTACCATCGGATTTTTACCTCCGCCAACGAAGTTGGAAGGAGATTATGTTTTACCGTTGTGTGTGTTTACGTGTTTGTTTGTGAACAGCCTCCTGGCCACAATTTTAATCGTAGAGCAATGAAAATTGCAGGGATTAACTGTTATGTAAAAATCTGGAAATGGTTAAATTTTGGAAGGTCAAGGTCAAAGGTCAAGGTAACGGTCAAGCAAAATGTCTAATTCACGTACTCAGTCATAAGTTTGGACATCGTTGTCACAGAGACTTCAAACTTGGTTCATATTTGAGTGTATGAAAATTCACGCCAATTAATACGTGTTGAAAATTCACGCCAATTAATACGTGTTAAGGTCAAAGTCAAGGTCAAGGTCGAGCAAAAGTCGAGGAATAAGCTGCTACGGCGGAGGTCTGCGCTCTACCGAGTGCCCCTCTAGTATTTTATATTTTCCCAGTCTAATGACCTACAGGTCTTGGACATAATACTGTAGGCTATAGTGCGACACACACACACACACACACACACGTTATCTAGAACTCTTACTCAGACATCCTGGAAATTTGTTCTATTTTAACTCCTTTAGTTTTATCAGTGTTCGACATATGTCACCTCACTGTCCAAAGGAAAAGGCAACGCTTTTGGCTCATCTGTTTGACAGTAAGAACAGTAATGAGAAAATTGATCATCCTCGTTCCTATTCTCCTGAGGTTAAACTAACTAGTTTAGCTTTTCGATCTCGTGAAATTAAAGCTTTCTTGATGGACCTTGATGCTTATGGAGGTTGTATACCCAAATTATATTTTTTCTTTGTATTTTGTAAAGACTGCAGATTTCTTAGCTCCAAGATTATCTCTTATTTTCCGAAAGTTAGCAAGAAGAGGCTCTTTTAGCACATGCTGGAAAATTGGTAATGTTAGTCCATTATGTAAATCATTTGTGCTGATTACCGTCCAATTTCGAAAACACCCATATTATTTAAGTTTTTAAACGTCTTTTGGAAAAACGTCTAAGTAGGTCTGCTAAAGGTAATCTGCTATTTTGCTATTTTTCCTTGGAGCCCATGAGCTTATAGCATCTTTCTTTTCCAACCAGGGTTATGGCCTAGGTTGAGATAATAATAATAATAATAATAATAATAATAATAATAATAATAATAATAATAATAATAATAATAATAATAATAATAATAATAATAATAATAATTTGTTCCCTAGCTTGCAATTTGGCTTTCGTAAAGGCCTTGGAGCATGTGATGTCCTTCGTAAAATCTCCAATGCTGTACTGCCCTTGATTGCAGGAAGTTCGAATGATTGGCCTTGATTTTAGCGTTGCCTTTGACAATGTTAATCATGAGGCGCTTGCTTTCGAACTCAAACTGTTGGGAGTGGGTGGGTCTTTTCTTAGCATCATTATGGAATTGTTAATTAATAGATCACAGAGAGTTGTTGTTGATGGGCACCATAGTGAGTATAGGAATGTGGTATATGGTGTTCCTCAGGGTGGTGTTCTTGGCCCATAACTTTTCATACTATATACACATGATATGTGGTTTGATCTAGAAAAGAAATTCGTTGCCTATGCAGATGATGCCACTCTCCTCGTATGAATTCCATCTCCTGAATATAGAAAGGCGGTTCCTGAATCCCTTAATAGAGAGAGAGACAGCTAGCTAAAATTGGTGCATGGTGCAAATTATGTGGCATGAAGTTGAACCCTAACAAAGCTCAAAGTATGATTGTAAGTAGGTTGAGGGCAGTGACTCCTCAACATCCAGATCTCAGCATTGATAATGTTTCTTAACTTTGTATGACTCTTTTGAAATTTTAGGCGTTATTCTCGACAACAAATTTACTTTTGAGAAACACGTATGTCTGTCTCTTCTTCAATTGCACAAAAAATTGACTTATTGAGAAAGTATTTTTTAAGATTTTTGGTTATAAATCTATTCTGGATAAGTGTTTTAATTCTTTCTTTCAACCCTGTTTCAAGTATTGTTCTCCTGTCTGGTCTTTAGCTGCTGATTCTCATCTGAATTTGTTAGCCAGAAACTTACGGTCTATTAAATTTCGTATTCCTGATCTAGATATTAATCTATAGCACCATCGTTCGTGATGCATATTGCATAAGATTTTTTATAATTCTAACCATCCTTTGCAATCAGATCCTCTTGAACGGTACCATCCTGTTCGTAATACTAGGTATCCAGTTAATTCTAATAATCATGCCTTCTCTATCATGAGACTCAATACTACACAGTATTCTAGAAGTTTTACTCCAGCTGTAGAATTGATCTTCCTAATCAGATAGTTGAATCGGTAGAATTTAAAAAGTTCAAACTTGAAGCAAATGTTTTTATGTTGAACAGGCTGACATAAGTCTCTTTTTGTAGTTTTTATATGAAAGAGCTGTTTTAATGTTGTTACTGGTTTTAAAATATTTTATTTTAGTAATTCAGTCATTCTCATATGGTTTATTTATATCCTTATGTCCTCTCCTCATTGAGTATTTTTACTCTGTTGAAGCCCTTTGGCTTATAGCATCCTAATTTTCCAAATAGGGTTTTAGCTTGGCTAGTAATAATAACAATAATCGTAATTCGTCTAAATTTAATAGGATCTTATTATTGAAGTGTACCGTGGTTACATGCGACATTTTTACTTACTACTATAGCATCTGTGACCTTAAATTCTATAATTCTTTTAGAAAATTATATACTTTCCACCAAATACCTCTCCAAATTGATAAGAAATTTAAAAAATCAGAGACTTTCTTAGCTATTACATAATATATTGTAAATATCTTATATCCATTATTGTACAGTCCTCTTCCATTCTTTGAAGGCATCAAAACGCTTCAGTAGGCTTAATTTTTACCATTTAATCACCATACATTCTTCATTCATTAATGCCAATTTCCCTCTGCCTTCCAATGTTACACCATCAACGCCGTTTCATACAACTCGTGAACGGTTTGTGTACAACTTGCAGTCCATAGCTTCCATGCGCATTGAACGCATTTATTTTACTTCGATTAAATTTATGTTGGCCAGGACACCAACCACCTGTTGAGATACTACTGTTAGAGAGTTGTGGGGTCCTTTGATTGGCCAGACAGTACTACATTGGATCCTTCTCTCTGGTTACGGTTCATTTTCTCCTTGCCCACACACATACACCGAATAGTCTGGCCTATTCTTTACATATTCTCCTCTGTCCTCATACGCCTAACAACACTAAGATCACCAAACAATTATTTTTCTCTCAAGGGGTTAACTACTGTATTGTAATTGTTCAGTGGCCACTTTCCTCTTGGTAAGTGTAGAAGAGACTCTTCAACTAGGGTATGCATCTCTTCTAGGAGAAGGACACTCCAAGATCAAATCATTATTTTCTAGTCTTAAGTAGTGCCATAGCCTCTGTACCATGGCTTTCCACTGTCTTTGGTGGAGTTCTCTTGCTTGAGAGTACATTGGGGGGCACTATTCTATCTTATTCTCTTCCTCTTGTTTTGTTATATAGGAAATATTTATTTTAATGTTACTGTTCTTAAAATATATTTATTTCAGTGTTACTGTTCTTGAAATATTTAATTTTTCCTTGTTTCCTTTCCTCACTGGGCTTATAGCATACTGCTTTTCCAACTAGAGTTTTAGTTTAGCAAGTAATAATGTGTGTATATATATATATATATATATATATATATATATATATATATATATATATATATATATATATATATATATATGATATATATAAAGTAGGTTTGCATGATATTTATCTTCTTTCCCAACGTTATCCCCACATGAAGGTAATATATCTATACAACATGCACATGCTGTATACACACACACACATATCATATATATATATATATATATATATATATATATATATATATGTATATGTATATATATATGCAATTTATGTATAAAAAAATTTTATGTATGATACATACATATATACGTTCAAAGTTTTGGAAAAAAAGATAGATGAATTAAACAAACAAGAGAATTAGATATAACGACTTGCATGTCATACAATCATACGTATACATTTGCATTCATACATACACAGTATTTTCCTCTCTGGTTCGGAACACCAAACGATGTTCTTTATTGCTCCTTTTTTCCTCTCTCGAGATAAATCTGCAGTCATATATTCCCTGAGCCACTTTCCGAACACACAAAGAATAAAACCCGCGGCATTTATACACAAGGACAACCAGAGACATCTTCCGTCCGACCCCTACAACTCCAAAGAAAAAAAAAATTGTAGTGTGGGGGATGATACAGTGCCAGTGTAACTGTCTCGCTTCGTCCTTGTGACATTCTGTACATCCAGAAGAAATGGGAGAAAACGGAACAAAATAAAAAGAATGTATAAACTAATTTCAGAATACAGCCTCGGCAAAGTTGCTGGCCCTCTTATGTCACTCCCCTACTGGTACCCCAACCCCGCCTCCCCCTGGGCTGTCTTGAGGCATGAATTCGTCCAGAAAGGGCGTTATAAACTGAAGAAGGCGCCGAAAGTCTGTCCTGTCCAGTCCTGGCTGCAGACCCTTCAACAAAAAAATGTCTTTGCATAAGAGTCATGCTTCAGATAAGTATCATTTGAGGGGACTTTTTTTTCCGACTGAAACGTATATTTGTGCGATTTGAAGACAGATCTAAAATTCTAAAATAATTTTATATATTATATTAAGATTTATAAACAACAAAAAATGGTAATAATGATAATAAACAGTAATATAGATTATATTATTATTATTAACATTATTATTATTATTATTATTATTATTATTATTATTGATGCATATATATGTGCGATTTGAAGACGACAGACCTAAAATTTTAAAACCATTCTGTATTTTATATTTAGATTTATAAAAAAGACAAAGAATGTTAATAATATTTATTAATAGGCATTCTGATATTATAATTATTAATCATTATTATTATTATTATTATTATTATTATTATTATTATTATAGATACGTGTATATGTGCAATTTGAAGAGGAAAAAGCTAAGATTTTTAAATCACTCTTTATTTCATATTTATATTTATAAATATTAATGTTAAAAATTATTATTATTATTATTATTATTATTATTATTATTATTGAAACAAAGGGAAAAACAACCAAGTATTTCTGGATACTCCCACAAGAATTGATAAATGAGAATTGACAATCGGGTTTGAAGGAGCCCATTTGTAGGCGCCAGTACCCAAGTTACGACTGAGGATCTTTTTGGTTCCCATCGGGTTTTTATGACACATTCTCTACTTTGGGAGATGACGCTAAGGCTTTAACACATAGACATAATTCAGTTTCTTTTATCTTGTCGGGGCTCCGCATGACAGAAAAGTCAATTTGCATGAAAAGTCACATTTGTTCTGGTAAAAAAAAATACAGTGCTTCCTAAAAATTTTACTTTCTTTTTTTCTGTTCACTTGCGTTTTGTTTGTGTCACACAATAAGTTAGATGATTTAATAAATAATCTGCTAATTTTAACAACGAATTTGTATCAAGAAATTTTACATAAAGTATTCTTACCTGCTTTTTTCTGTTCATAAGTCATGTTTCCCTGATTTTTACAATAATTTAAATGATTTGATAGATAATCTTCTAATTTTAACAACGGATTTGTCTCTTAAGAAATTTTTACTTGAGTATCATTTAAACGAATTTGTCTCTTAAGAAAATCTGTATGAAGTATCATCTAAAGAAAAAAAAACACTTGGTTCAAACATCGTCTTTCTTGTCTTAACCAATGTTTTTCTTTTTCGTATCAGTCTTTCTGTAATCTATCTTACTTTCTCAGCCAGTTCTGGACCAATGTTTTCTTAGAATTGTCTTTTATCATAAAAATGCCATATTTGCCTATCGTTCTTGGTTATAGAAAAATACTAGTTTGTGTTAATTAAAGAAAAAGGGAACAAGTAAAATTCACTCCTGATAGTCCTTCCTCTAGTAACTTATTTCATTTTGGTTTTGAAATGGCGACTTTTAATAAGACCTCTAATTCTTCTATGGTTACTGAAGCTCTATATATTTATAACAGTAATCATCATTAGGAAATGATGAAAAATGTCAATTTCATGTACAGCTTTCATACCAGGATAAATAAAACATGGAAGAATTGTAAGAAAAGTCATTATGTATTGGGCATGCAATATTTTTTTGCATCATGCGGCGCTCTCTCACTTGGATATAGTTAAATGTGGCCCCCAGTTGACGAACAGTTGCTCATGCCTGTTCTATAGGGGTTTACTCTTGGATGTCATGACAACATTACTACCAAGCTACTTTATTATCTCGTCTGTATTTTAAAGTGTTTTAGTCAATTTTGCTTTTACCCGTACTTTGGATATTAGTGATTTGTTTCATCGATGAGGTTGTGAAATCATTCATCGCCCATTTGAACTTCATAATTTATAAATTTATCAAATCCTTCAACCAAAGATAAAGTAAAGTTAGAAAGTGACTTGTGGGGACTCGGAGTTGAACCTTCCTCACATTCCTGTAGGTTGAACATTAATCTGGAGAGACGTTTGGTATTTTCTCTTTTATACAATATTATTATTATTATTATTATTATTATTATTATTATTATTACAAGCTAAGCTACAACCCTAGTTGGAAAAACAGGATGATATAAGCCCAAGGGCTCCAATAGAGAAAAATAGCCCATTGAGGAAAGGAAAATACAGTTGTCACCCTCAGTTCCCAGGGTCCCTTTACTCTTTCGCAGAATGAACCCAACACAGAACTAAATGAACAACTATTAGATGAGGTTTACGAATTCAGAGGGTTATCTCCTTCAAGGATAGAGCCTATAAAGGTATCTGTAGCTAAGGTTTTGTGGGTGGTCATATCCTTAGCCTACAACGTTGACGAAAGGTCAATCTTTGAATGGGAAACTCCCTTTGGAAGTTACTTACCACCTTCAAGGGCCATTGATCTCCTCTCTCTCACTTTAATCATTACTAGAAGAGAAAGCACTAAGTCCCCCCCCCCTTCTCTCTCTCTCTCTCTCTCTCTCTCTCTCTCTCTCTCTCTCTCTCTCTCTCTCTCTCTCTCTCACACATAGGTTTGTATCATACTGATAGCCATTAGAGACCATTTGTTGCTTAGATTGCATCTGGAGATATGTATTTTTGCATTGCCATCCATCGGTTTTTCAGAAACTATCTAGTATTCTCTTATAAGGAGAAATACGAGTTTAAACACCACTCATGAATGGCAGGGGCAAGGGATAGTGACATTACCCTAGCAGGCAGGATAATGCCCTTAAAATTAATCTTATATACATATGATCAGTGCCCAAGACCCCTCTCCACCCAAGCTAGGACCAGGAGGGCCAGGTAATGGCAGCAGATGACTCAGCTGATAGACCAATACGCCCCCCCCCCAAAAAAAAAAAAAAAAACTGCCCTCCCCCATCCTTAGCTCACAAGGATGGTGAGGCTGCAGTGACCAAAAGAACTGTCGAGTTTGAGCAGGACTCAAACCCCAGTCTGGCAATCACCAGGCAAGGACGTTGCCAATTGGGCAGGTTACAGCTCACGTATGCATTCACTTGCATGTTTGCCTTAGAGCCACCTCTCACTAGTGATCTATCTTTAAATATATCCTGATGATTGGCTGACTGACGTAGTCAAGGCTCTTTGCATCAGTTAAAACTGCCTTCTTATTCTCGTAGCACAACCTTAACATTGTGATATGTTAATTTCGCATCCAAGCAGGACTTAGAGAAACTGAGCTTACTGGTACATTCTCTCCTCTTGGTCACAGTGTTTTCCCTGCGTGACAGGAACAATATTCTTTGTTGAGGCCATTGGTCCTTGGCTACCAGTCATCCTTAGAGGAATGTATACTTCATAGGCACCTCCTCTGGTGGTCCTCTTAGTAGTAAAGAAAATTCTCATGGTTACCCAGAGTCTTTTCTCATCTTGTATCCATTGTAGGAGGTGAGGGATGGCCTTTCTTCGTAGCTCAACTACAGGTACCTCATGGTAAAGTTCTTATGAACTCTTCTCTTCCTAAGATGTTTTTACTCATCAAGGGAGGTATGGGGTTCACACCTGGAAGATCTGTTTTTTCCAAGTGTACAAATGATAGGCTAAAGTTATCTGCAATAATGTTTCTGATCTTGAGTGCAGCATTCTTCCTCTGCTCACTATCAGGGAGTGGAAGGTGACCTTTGGGTGGAGTTGTTGACCGACAGCACAACCATAGCGGTTTTGTCATAGACAGAAATTGGTGTTTCTTACTTTTTTCTTTTTATTGACTTTAAACTGGATATACGAGTGGGGACTTTGCCATGTCCTACAGTGGTCGACCATGTTAATTTCTGTCTTGAATGTACTAGTGGTGGACAACTCAGTCATCAGAGACAAATTATAGTAGATTGTCCTTAATTGCTTGGAGAGAGGGTCTTTAAACAGCTTATTACCATCGTATCAGGGTGCCTAGTACCGTCTTGAACGAGAAGTTACCTTATATTTGTTTCAACGAGATTCACAGTGTTCAACCAAAAGTTCATCACTGATTATCAGATCAATTCTGATGACTTCTCATTAGCCTCAGCCAAGAAGTGTCCCATTTTTCTAAGCTCCTTTGTTCAAGATCTTGAGAAACCCATAACCTTCTATTCTTCGTCTTCTGTACCTTTTAAAGGTCCTTGATGCAAAGTATGAAGCTTCACTGAAATCATACTTTGTTCCGTAACCGAAATACAAACCACGCTATTTACATTGGGTTTACTTTCGGCGCAGCTGAAATTGACGAGCCAATAGATTTTTAACGAGGGTTAACTACCCCCGCGCTAGTTAGGAGGGGGGTAGGGGAAGGGATAGCTTGCTACCCCTCCCCCCCCACACACACCGGTGAGTTGTCTCACTTCACTTTTGGCTCGGACGATGTGCAGACGTGTCTGTCTATTGTCCTTGTTGTTGACAGCCTTAATCTTTTTCTTTGTTTTTCCTCAGCTGTGTGCTTGGAAATTGGCCTCGCCCTTTTGTTATCATCATGCGCAAGTGCCCTGGAATCGCCGGCCGCCCCTGCGGTACCTTCATGTCGGCGGTGGATACCGATCCTCACACCCTTTGCCCGCAGTGTCGAGGCCAACGGTGTGACAGGGAAGTAACATGCAGTGAGTGTAGGGAGTGGTCTGCCTCCCAGTGGGAGAGGTTTGCCCGCTGGCGTAAGAAGAAGTCCAAGAGAGACCTTTCTCCTTCAAGGGTTGCCTTGAAGGAGGAAGGCTCCAGGGACTCTTCTTCCGCCGCCTAAAACTCCTCCGAAGTGGCCGCCGAATGGTAGCGTAGACCCTTGTTCTGTTTCCCGATCTCGGGGTGCGGGAGAGGGCGTCGCCTCCCATAGCGGGGCGGCTCCCCCTCCTCCCCCGGGGGAGGATTTTGATAACGTTGATAACTCTGTGTCTAACGATGATCTTTTACAGCTTTGGGCTTCCTTGGGGCTTAAGGGCCTGCCCTCCAAGGAAGCCCTGTTTGACCTTCTCCAGTTGGGGGCTGCTGTTAAACAGTCGCCGGTGATAGCAGAGGTAGACCCTCTGTCTATTGTCGATGTTGTGGTGGCAGAGGCTTCCGACGGGTCTGGTCAAACCTCTGCTGCTCCTGATGTTGCGGACGTTGCTGAAGGCTCTCCTCCCCCTTCCGAACATCCTCCAAAGGGGAAGGTGGATCCCACGGTCTCTCCTGCGGCTACGTCTCCCCCTCGGTGGAGCGCTTTGACTGAGACTCCTCTTCGGAGGACCGACGACCCTGATGACCTCCCTCATGGCCGCCTTCGCAGTAAGGCTCGTCGTCCTCTTCGTCGCAGGGGCCTCCCGTCTCCCTATAAGGGAGTCAAGAGGAGCCTCTTTGAGTCGTCACCTCCTCCGTCCTCTGATGAGGATCCTCCTCGCCAGGAGCAGACTGTAGCAGCCACGTCCTTAGACCTCTCCGGTGATCGTTCGCAATCTCCTACGCCTGCCAGACCTTCCACCTCCTGCGCTGATGGCCAGCAGACTTCTGAACTCGTCAGCCGACGGGCATCGGTCCCTTCGGGGCAAAGGGATGTCTCCTATGGTGTGGGGGCTTCCCTTGCGCGTCAGGGTTCCCCTGCGTGCCCTCTTCGCGCAGTAGCGCGTAAGCGCTCTCCATCCTTGCAGTCTCCTGACTCACCTCGCCAGCGCTCTCCTGTTCGTCAGCGCTCGCCTGCTCGCCTGCTCACCAGCGCTCTCCTGATCGCCAGCGCTCTCCTGATCGCCAGCGCTCTCCTGATCGTCAATGCCCTCCTGCTCGCCAGCGCTCTCCTATGGACAACCTGCAACCTCCTGTTCCTGAGCGCACAAGATCTCCTGCTCGTCAGCGCGCACCTGCGCATCCAGTTCCTGACACGCGCCCGGCGCGCCACCGCTCGCCCTCGCGCCCTAGATCTCCGGATCTGGACGCGGGCAAGGATTTAACTCCTCCTCGCCCACGCATTCCTGCTTGTCCTCCTTCACCTGCGCAGCAGCGCGCACGTCCAGAGTTCCTGCGCGCCCACACGCCTTCTCTTCTGAGCCCGTTTGCGAGCGTTCGCCTTTGCGCGTCGCGCCACCTGATCCTGCGCAGCAGACTACGCGTCGTCATCCTACGCACCAGTGATCTCCAGCGCGTCAGCGATCTCCAGCGAGTCAGCGATCTCCAGCGAGTCAGCGATCTCCAGCTCGTCAGCGATCTCCTACGCGTCAGCGATCTCCAGCGCGTCAGCGCTCTCCAGAGCTTCAGCGATCTCCTGAGCGCCCGCGCGATCTGTCGCCTGCTCGCAAGCGCTCTCCTACGCGTCAGCGCCACCTGGATCTGGATAGACATAGGTCTCCTGCGGCCAGGTCGCCCACGCGCGGTCATTCGCCTGCGCGTTCTACGCGCCATCGCTCTCCAACGCACCATCACGCGCCATCGCTCGCCAGCGTTCACCGACTCGCTATCGCTCGCCGACTCGCCATCGCTCACCCACGCGCCACAGGTCTCCAGGACACCATCGTTCTCCTGCGCCTTGCCTTTCTCCTGGCTTTCAGCGATCTCCTGTGCGCCCGCGCGTTCCCTCGCCCACGCGCCAACGCGCTCCCTTGCCAACGCGCCCACTCGCCAGCTCGCCCACGCGCCCGCTCGCTCGCCCGCGCTCGTTTATCTCAGCGCGACTACACGCCCGCGCTCCAGCAGCCCCCCGCGCGCGATCCATTGGATCCTCCCCCGCGCCAGCGCGACCCCTAACGCGACTCTCGTTCTCGTCGGGTTCCGCAGCTCGTGGCGGCAGCAGGGACGCGTGTTTCCAGGTCGCAGTCAGGATCACCTCCGCGCAAGCGCAGGTCTCTCTCGCAGAACAAGGAAGAATCGTCGGAGAGGTCAAGGCAACATGCTTCCCCTTCTTTTTTACAGGTAGGCCCAGTTGCATCCACTCCGAAGGGTCAGGAGATCCCCTTCCCTCCAGCGGGAATTACGGACACTGCGTCCGTATCTCGTCAGTCCTGGTTTGGTCCTCTGATGAGAGCGGTAGTGCAGGCTATGAAGCCAGCACTCGCCGATCTGGGACTCAAGCCAAGGACGGACTCGCCCCCGCTGAAGAGAAGGAGAGGAGTGGACTTCGTGGTGACTTCTCCCAGGGAGAAGTTGGTTCCTAAGAGGTCCGCCAGGAAGGCGCCATCCCCTTCGCAGCCGTTTTCTCCTTCTCCTGTGGACGAGGCTTTTCCGTCTTCAGGAGAATCCAGCGAGGCGGCGGTCTCTCCCTCGGCACCAAGGGGGGAGTCTCCTCCTCGTGGAGGGGAACCGACTCGCGTGGAAGGTACCTTCCAGACCTCTTTGCTGGAGTCTTGTATCCCGCCCAGGAAGGAACCCAAGGACTCCAAGACGATTCCGAAGTCCTCTTCGCGAATTCGTCAGGAACCAGCCAGACCCCGGGAGAACGTCCACGTGTCTCCCCAGGAAGAGCTTCTGGGGACAGGAGACTTAGCTGCCAGTCCGCAGGGAGGAGAGCAGCATGAGTCTGAGCATGCCTTCTGGCAGGTCTTGAGCCTGATGAGGCAGCTCAACAGGTTCAAGGACCCGGAGATCGCCCCTCGTGAAGGCAAGGACACGGTCCTGGACCAGGTCTATGGAACTCAGAAGCCCCCAAAGGCCAGCGCGGCTCTGCCCTTGTCCCAGGGGGTGAAGAGTGCCAGAGACAGGGTCGACGCTCAGCTCGCAGACCTCGCCTCCTCCAGTCGTTCCTCTGCCGGGAACAAACTCCTCCCACCTCCTCGTTTACAGCAGAGGAGGTACTTTGAGATCATGGGGGAGTCCAGCCTCGCTCTTCCCCTCCACCATTCCGTGGAAGAGCTTACTAGGGGAGTTCCACTTGAGAAGCTCTCCGCCCGGCAGGTGACATTCTCGGCGTCGGAGATCCTGAGCCAGGAGAAGGGTGCGAAGTGTGCCATGCAGGCCACTTCGTGGCTGGATGTCTGGCTGGGTTCTCTGGGCATCCTATTGTGCTCTGAGGATCTGTCTAAGGAGAGCAATAGGAAGGCCCTGGAGACCTTCCTCCTCTCGGGCACTCGCTCCATCGAGTTTTTGGCACTCCAGGTTACCAGCCTGTGGGCCAACTCGGTGTTGAAACGTCGTGATGCGGTGACCGAGAAGATCCACCCGAAGGTCCCCGCCGTGGATGTCTGCAGGCTCAGACACTCCTCCATCCTTGGGGGAAGTTTGTTTGAGCCCAAGGATATGGAACGCACAGCTGAGAGGTGGAGGAAGTCTAGCCAAGACTCGCACCTCCAAAGGGCCCTCGCATCTCGGCCATGGAAGCCTCCAGCTCCGCAGCAACATCAGCAGCAGCCTCGCAGGACACCGAAGCAGGCGCCGGCAGGTAAGAAAGTGGTGTCTAAGCCCCAGCCCTTTCCTGTCAAGGACAAGAGGGGCGGTAAGTCCTCCAGGGGAGGCAAAACTCCTAGAGGGAGCGGCCGCGGCCGTAAACGCTAGGAGTGGCAGTCCCCCCGCGTGTCCACCTGTGGGGGGATGCCTACAAAGTTGCGTGAACAGGTGGCAGCAACATGGGGCCGATTCTTGGACGGTCTCCGTGATCGGCCAAGGCTATCGCGTCCCATTCACGACATCTCAACCTCCTCCGACAGCGAATCCAGTGTCGTTGAGCTCCTATGCCATGGGATCGGCAAAGGGGCTAGCCCTTCGGGCAGAAGTCAAGACCATGCTCAAGAAGGATGCTCTCCAGGAGGTCGTCGACGGCTCCCCAGGCTTCTTCAGTCGACTCTTTCTTGTAAAGAAGGCGTCTGGAGGCTGGAGACCCATCATCGACCTCTCAGCTCTGAACAAGTTTGTCAAGCAAACTCCGTTCAGCATGGAGACAGCGGACACGGTCAGACTTGCAGTGAGACCACAAGACTTCATGTGTACACTGGATCTGAAGGACACGTACTTCCAGATCCCAATCCATCCGTCTTCTAGGAAGTACTTGAGATTCAGCCTAGACAGCAAGACCTACCAGTTCAAAGTGCTGTGCTTCGGTCTCTCCACAGCACCTCAGGTGTTCACCAGAGTGTTTACCCTGATTTCGTCATGGGCGCACAGGAACGGCATACGTCTCCTCCGATATCTGGACGACTGGCTGATCCTGGCAGACTCAGAGTTGACCCTTCTTCAACACCGATACAGGCTTCTGGGACTTTGCCAAGATCTGGGGATCGTGGTAAATCTCGAGAAGTCCTCTCTGCAGCCGTCCCAGCGACTGGTTTATCTAGGCATGTTATTAGACACCAATCTCCACAAAGCCTTTCCATCAGTCGACAGGATAGCAAGGCTGAGGAGGGTGGCAGAACCCTTCCTCAGGCGGGAAGAGCTTCCAGCCCAATCGTGGTTGCGTCTTTTAGGTCACCTAGCCTCCCTGGCCCGTCTGGTCCCGAACGGCCGTCTCAGGATGAGATCCCTGCAATGGCGGCTCAAGTCCCGGTGCAGTCAAGGTTCCGATTCCCCGGACTTTCTGGTCCCGATAGGACCCTCGGAACAGGCGGACCTGCGGTGGTGGCTGATCGACGAGAACCTGCGGAAGGGAGTGGATCTTCTCGTCCTTCCCCCGGAATTGACGCTTTTTTCGGACGCGTCAAAAAAAGGGTGGGGGGCCCACATTCTGAACCAGGGGACCTCAGGCCTTTGGTCAGAATCAGAAAAGTATCTGCACATCAACCTGCTAGAGATGAAGGCTGTATTCCTGGCTCTTCAACAGTTCCACCAGACCCTGGCGGGCCACTCCGTGATGGTGATGAGCGACAACACCACGGAAGTGGCTTATATCAACAAGCAGGGAGGTACTTTTTCACTTCAGCTATTCCATCTTGCAGTAGAGATTCTGAGGTGGACCGAAGTTCACTCAATAACACTATCAGCTCGCTTCATTCCTGGCAAGAGGAATGTGCTCGCCGACAGTCTGAGCAGATCTTCGCCGATAGTGAGTACCGAGTGGTCTTTGGATCCTCAGATAGCCAACAAAGTCCTGACTTTGTGGGGTTCCCCGACGGTGGATCTGTTTGCGACAACCTTGTATTTCAAGCTGCCCCTGTACTGCTCCCCAGTCCCGGACCCCAAGGCTCTCTGGCAAGATGCTTTCCAACAGCGGTGGGACAACATCGACGTGTACGCCTTTCCACCGTTCTGTCTGATGAGAAGGGTGCTCAACAGGACCAGACTATCGGTTAACTTGTCTATGACCCTGATAGCTCCGCTATGGCATCACGCGGAATGGTTCCCTGACCTTCTGCAGCTCCTGACGGAGCTTCCGAGAGAGCATCCCCCACGACACGAGCTAATCAGACAACCACATTGCAACATCTTCCACAAAGCCGTAGCCTCGCTTTGGCTTCACGCCTGGAGACTATCCAGCGTCTCCTCACGGAGAGAGGCTTTTCGCAACAGGTTGCGGAGAGAATGTCTCGTCACCTGCGAAAGTCCTCTGCGGTAGTCCACCAGGCGAAGTGGAGAGTCTTCTGTGGTTGGTGTCGTGGGAGGGGTATCTCTCCACTCGATGCCACTAATCCAGCAATAGCGGAGTTTCTCGTTTATTTGCGGGAGGAAATGCGCCTTTCGGTCTCGGTGGTGAAAGGCTATCACTCAGCCTTAAGCCTGGCTTTTAGGCTGAAAGGAGTGGACATTTCTTCTTCGCTAGAACTCTCTCTACTCATACGTAGCTATGAGCTTACCTGCCCTCAGTCGGAAGTGAGACCTCCTCCATGGAACGTGGTTCGGGTTCTCAGTGCTTTTAAGAGACCTCCCTTCGAACCATTACGCCAAGCCTCTGATCGCCACCTGACTTGGAAGACGGCTTTCCTACTCGCGTTGGCTTCTGCCAAACGAGTTAGTGAACTTCATGGTCTCTCGTACGACATCGCCCATTCAAGGGGATTGGGGGGAGGTAACGTTCAGGTTCGTCCCTGAGTTTGTTGCCAAGACTCGGAACCCTGGAGTGCCGGACCCACGGTTCAACTCCTTCAGGGTCATGAGTCTCCGTTCTGTAACAAGTGACCCAGACCATCTGCTATTATGCCCAGTGAGGAGTCTGAGGCATTACTTGAAGAGGACAGCTGCAGTTCGTCCCCGCGTGCAAGCGTTGTTTGTTAGCACGGGCAGGACGAAGAGGAGGGTCACCAAGAACACCATCTCGGCTTGGATTCGAAGGGTCATCCACCACGCCTTGAATCCTGACCCTCCTCCGTCACATCGCCCTAGGGCACACGACGTCAGAGGCATCGCTACGTCCCTGGCCTTCAAGAGAAACTTCTCTGTGACGCAGGTGCTTCAAGCTGGGGTCTGGAAGCGTCAAACGACCTTCACAGCCCACTACCTGCAGGACGTGACCCACAGGAGCCTCGATACCTTTTCTATCAGCCCTGTGGTGGCTGCACAACAGCTGGTCTAACCTCAGGCTCCTTAATGGACAAGTAGCAGAAGGTTGAGGGCGTTGTTACCCGGTTTTAGTCTGCGTGAATGAAAGAGTATGTCTGGCCCTTACTTCTTTTTTCATCCTCCCCTCTCTTGGGGAAAGCAGCATCCTGGTCTCCGCATAGCTGACCTCAACCTCTGCAGGTAAACCATGCTCCCTTGTGTTCCTAGTATTAAATTTAATACTGTCGCGTCCCCCTTACCCTGACGAGGTGGTATTGGGAATGTCCTAGCCTAGATTCCTATCTAAAGGACTCAAGGTCAATTTCTTGGGACGAGTCACTCTCTATTCCTCCACACACAACTTACGTAGGGCACACGTTCCTTGCGGAGCAAGGAACTTGTGAGTCGCAGGGACTCCTTTTCTTGAGTGCTGCTTGTAAAGCCAAAGCGAGTAAGGCTGGGGACTTTCCACCCTTCCTAAGGGGTAAGTCACCCAATGTAAATAGCGTGGTTTGTATTTCGGTTATGGAACAAATGACAAATTCGGAGATAATTTGTATTTTTCCTAACCATACAAACCTTAGCTATTTACACATATTTGCCCACCAGCCCTGTCCCCCAAGACAAGTCCTACCTCTAAGTGAAGTGAGACAACTCACCGGTGTGTGGGGGGGGAGGGGTAGCAAGCTATCCCTTCCCCTACCCCCCTGCTAACTAGCGCGAGGGTAGTTAACCCTCGTTAAAAATCTATTGGCTCGTCAATTTCAGCTACGCCGAAAGTAAACCCAATGTAAATAGCTAAGGTTTGTATGGTTAGGAAAAATACATATTATCTCCGAATTTGTCATCTTTTTAAAGGACGATGGTTTGTATTTGTGTAGGAAAAAATACAATTGTATAGTCCATGAGCCAGGCAAGATTTGACTACCATATTGGGGGACTAATAACCACTATGTTTTTCAGTAAGCTTGGTATATGGGTTGTATGAAAATATGTGATGGACATTGCAGAAGCCCAGCTTAATAGCATTTTGGCGGCCATCTTTAAGGATGGCTGCCCTAACCAAAAAATTATTATGTATCTCCAAAGAATGCTTCTTGTTCACTTTAATTCAGTAGAAACATTGCCTAAATGTTATAAATTTGTTGTATATAACATAATGCATCAAATGGCATACTTTTGGGGTGGTTATCTGCTATTTATTTGTTTATATCCAGTAAAATATTGTGAAAAATTTGATTTTTCTCTCATTTTTTTTCATTATTTTGTGTGAATAGTCGCATTTTCATTAAATTTTTTTCATGTTTTGCTCATATTCACCCTCTGAATATTGTTATTTGTTGAAATATCAAATGGTCACCATGTATTTCTCTGTTCACAGCTTTGTCAAATTAAAAACTAGTGTCATATACATTTATACGTATATTGATATGTATATATGCCATTACCTATATATTTAAGTCATTCATTTTGTTCATATTTGCTCACTTATTCAATGCTTTGTCTTTTTTTGTGTTTTGAGAGAATTCAGAAAAAAATTAATAAATATTTAAAATTATTGACACATTTAATATGATGGCGATATAATATTTGAATGGCCCCTAAATATTTTTTCAGGCTTAACTTATTTGGCTACCAAAATGGCTGATGAAGAAGTAACAACAAAGCAACCAAGAATGGACCCTAAGAGCTGTGTTATATGTGGGAAAGTGTTCACACTGAATGAACTAAGTAGTCCTCAAGATGAAGCCTCCTGGATTACCCTACGTGAAGCTGCAGAAATAAGAAACTTTGAACCAATACTTAGCTTGGCACAAGAATTCCCAAAAGCTTTATCAAGTGTACTATATCACAGAAAATGCAGATCTAATTTCACTCATAAAAAGGCCCTGGATAAGCTAAGAAACCAAGAAAGTTTGGAACTCAAAGAAGATGATGCCTTTATGCCTAGGCAATCATCCCGACAAGGCCCTGCCCCTCAATCTACAGTGTATGATATGGTGTGCATATTCTGTTTGAAAACATCAAAATATGTGAAACATACAAATACCAGGGAGCCATTAAAACCAGCAGTTGAACTAAGAGCTGATAAAAGGATTAGGGACATTGCCACTCAACGTATGGATGAAAGAATCCTTGCTATCACATCAAGAGACATGGTTGCAGCAGAGGCACACTATCATAAATCCTATTACAAAGGCTACACTCGTACTAAACCTGAAAAGAGTGATGATAACCAGCAGGAAGAGGATCCTTACCAAAAAGTGGAGAAAGCAGCTATGAAAATGTTGAGTGAATTTATTCGTAATGATCTTTTCAATAAACCACGAATTCTTCCCTTAACTGAGCTCACATCAAAAGTTATAACCTTCATGAATCAAAAAGGAATATATGAAGTTAAGGATGCCACAAAGAACCATCTACGCCGTAAACTTGAGGCTGAGTTTGGAGAGGCATTACATTTCTTCACCATATCTCGCCTGGTCTATCTGAGACCTGACAATTTGTCGTACGAACCAGTCATTAATGAAAATGTACTGTTAACGAACAAACTTCAGGCATATACCAAAAATGATGACTTTGATTGTTTAATAGTCAAGATTGCCCAGTTTTTACGCCATGAAATAAAATGTGAAATCCCAGAACAAACATGGCTTCCACACCCTCAAGAACTTAGTGAAGGATATTTGCCCATACCAGACAATCTCATGAAGTTTCTCTGCATCTTACTTTGTGGAAAAGAACAGACACCCACTTTGCGTGTTAATAGGTTGTCATGGTCTATTGCTCAAGACATTATCTCTGGTGTGACTGTATGTAAGGTGCTTACACCCAAGCATGTCCTGCTTCCTTTGGTTGTAAAAACACTTACAGGAAATGTTGAGCTGATTAAAACATTGAATCGATTGGGACATTCATGTTCATATTCATTTTAGAAGAGATTGACACTGCACTCTGTCTTGAAAAGCTAGAGAACACAGATAACAATAGGCTCCCATTACCTTCAGATATCCATCCTGGTGTTCCTACAGTGCTAGCATTTGATAACATTGACAGACAAGAGGAGGTACTCAGTGGAGCAGGAACTTCACATCGTGTGAATGGAATAATTGTACAGGCCAAATCGATGACATGTGCCCCACCTAAACCACAATTATCCATCAGAAAAAATGACAAGAAGAGAACAATCAGATCCTCTGACATACCACTTCCAGTGTATACTGCAGGCAAAAGGAATGGTCCAGCACCAGTAACACCAGCTGACCTTTCTGAAGTATTAAAGGATGCTGCTTGGAGGGTACAGCAGAGAAATATTCTATTTATAATAGAGCGAGCACAGGACCCAACAAATCAAACAGTAAGTTCGTGGACAGGCTTCAACATTTTAACCAGAGACAATATTCCAGTTGCATCAGACACAGTTGGGTACCTACCATCAATAAATGCTCCTGCAACAGAAATGACAACTGTACAGGAAATCCTCCATCAATCCATCACTATTCAGTCATCACTCCACCTAGACAGCTTAGCAGTTGTCCTGGATCAAGCTTTGTTTGCTAAGGCAACAGAAATTGCATGGAAGTATCCAGAAAAATATGGAAAGATTGTATTAATGATGGGGAATTTCCACACAATATGCAATTTTATGTCTACAATTGGAAAAATGTATGGTGATGCAGGACTACGGGATTTAGCTGTGGAATCTGGAGTTATTGCTGAGGGGTCTATTAACAAAGTGCTAGAAGGAAAACAATACAACAGAGCAGTACGTTTTCATAAGCTCATGTATGAAGCCTTAATGAGGCTTGCCTGGCATGCATTTCAGGAATGGCTAGAAAATAAACACCCTGATGCTCTACCATGTTTATCTGAAGCTAAAGGTGTACTAAATGAACTGCATCAGAACATTTGTGCTTCAATTTTTCATGATGTATTGGAAAACAACTCTTGCAAAAGAGTCTTGCAGCTGTTCCATGAATATATGTGTGACATGAAAAACAAGGGTCCGTTGGCATCATACTGGATGACATACATAAAAGTGGTTGAGACACTTCTTGGGCTCTTGCGAGCTGACAGGGAAGGTGACTGGCTGCTTCATATAGCATGCATTCGTGAGGTAATTCCTTGGTGTTTTGCAATGGACAAAACCAACTATGCCAGATATCTCCCTGTGTACTATGCACAGATGACTCATTTGAAGGAGAATTTTCCACAGTTGTATGCTCATTTTCTTAATGGTGGATTTTCAGTACAACTCAGTTCAACTAATCCATTTGCACGCATTGCAGTAGACCAAACTACTGAAGAAACTGTCAACAAGGACACCCAAACTGCTGGTGGTACACGTGGATTTAGTATTAAACCTGGTACTGTGTCTCGCTATTATTTAACAGCAGAACACCGAGCTGCTGCTGTGAGGCAGTTACGGGAAAGAATATCCATCCATTGTTCAAGTCTAAGTCATCCAGACCTTGAAGTAACTCGCATTATGAGATATGAAGCTGACGTATCATCACTAGTAGATCTGCTTGAAAATAACTGGATCAATCCTTTCCAGCAAGACCCCTTAGATGTAGTCAGCCTTTCCACTGGATCAGCTGCGCCCCCAGAGGTCTCCCAGGATTTATTGTCAGCAAAACAAAAGGGAGAGGAAGCGTACCTAAAGTTTCAAGTATAGCGTCTACAGCAGGGGGAGGGATTCTATGATACCATAAACAGACTGAACCTGAAAACCTTCCACAACATGAAGAAAGGAAGAACTATCAAAGGAACAAAGACTGAAATAATGCTCAGGGCAGATCGCCGTGTTTTTGGTAACATGCTTCTGATAGCACAGAACCGTAAGTTGGACATGTTAGATGTTTTAAATCACCCTCTTGGTCCTCTACCTTGGGCACTAGCTAATGCTGATGGCACTATGAAGAAAACCAATATGGCTGTTTTGGGGAAGCATTTGGAAGGAAAAGTACATCCAGCAGAAGAAATAAGTGAGCCTCATGCTACAATTATTGATGCCATGGCTCTCATTCAAAAGACCCAAGGAGAGAATCATACTTTTGATGAGTTATCAGATAAGGTGCTTAGCCAGATTCTTTATGCAAGCCAAAAAAGTAAAAGAATTGATGTAGTGTTTGATATCTATACAGACCAATCAATCAAGACTGCTGAACGAGAAAGCCGTGGACATGGTTCACAGATGGGTATAGCATTTAAGCAGATTAGACCAGGCCATAAGATAAAGAATTGGAGGAGGCTGCTCACTTGTACAGAAAGCAAGAACAACCTGACTGCATTCCTGGCTGAAAGCTGGAAAGATCCAGAGAAAAGAGTGAAACTTGGAGAGAAAGTCATGTTTGTAACATTTGGAAACAAATGTCTGAAACTAACCCAGAATGACTGTCAAATAGTTGAAGAACTGGCATCAAGTCAAGAAGAAGCTGATACTCGTTTGCTTCTACATGCTAAGCATGCAGGAGAAGAATTCAACTCACTGCTATTAATATCAGATGACACAGATGTTTTAATCATTTGTCTTGCTCTGAGCCATCTGATAAAGAGTCAAATATTCATAAGAAGGGGCACTAAACTGCACATCAGACTGGTCGACACCAGCAAATTGAGTAGTGCTATTGGGGATGGTGTAAGACATGCGTTATTGGGCCTTCATGCATGGACTGGATGCGACACTATTAGTGCATTGGCTGGACAAGGCAAGCTGAAGGCATTAAAACTAATCATTCAAAACCAAAAATATCAAGTGGCTTTCTCTGAACTTGGTTCAAGTTGGCAGCTTTCTGGTGCAATATTTGAACTCATTGAAGAATTCACATGTAAATTGTATTCGCGCAACACAAAGTGTCTCAGAGTTAATCAACTAAGGTACGAAATGTTTCAGACCGCCAAGGGGATGTTGAATCAGGCCAGTTACCACCTTGCCGGAACACTTTGTACCAGCACACACTTCGTGCTAATTACCAGTCAGCCATTTGGAGGAATAGCCTTGAAAACTTCCCTTGTATTCCAAATCCAAAAGATGGCCATGGATGGACAATGAGTGAAGGGAATCTGCTGATTCAGTGGATGACGACTATGCTAGCCCCAGAAGTTGTCCTCCGTTTAATGTCCTGCAAATGTTCCAGACAGTGTCAACCAGCAAACTGCTCATGCATTATAAATGGACTTAAATGCAGAGCAGCCTGTAAGCTTACAGCATGTTCCAACATGGTTGATGAAGAAGAAGAAATAGAACTAGATTCTGAGGATTCCGAAAGTGATGAGGACTGAATATCAAATGGTGGATCAGGTACAAAAAGAGAACACCCATTTCATTATATGTAATGTGTGTTTTTAATATGCCATAATAAGTTTATAATATGTTGAATTTTACTCAAAACATAAAACAATTTATTAGGGAAAGTATGTTTGCCATAATATATACAAGTATATATATATATATATATATATATATATATATATATATATATATATATATATATATATATATATATATATATATATATATATATATATATATATATATATATATATATATATATATATATATAACGGATTTTGAGCGAAGCGAAAAATCTATTTTTGGGTGAGATAGCCATGGCGTCCTGATGGAAGGTTCCTGTTTGGTAGCTTCCTTGGGTATAAGACTACTAAGATATTCCCAGAGAATTTAACCACAGGTTATCACAGAATTCTAACTTCTGGAGCGAGTATCTCAAAGGTTTCCCTTTAAGACATCGTAATACAACAGGGGACACGCATGTCTGAACGTGCCACATAGCTATCTCCACCCCGAACAGAGTTAATGCTTCGGTGTGTAAGGACTGAGAATAGCTGGGAGCCGTTCCACAGCTAATCTCACTCGTGGCTACTACTGATACTCGAGACGTAAACAAACGGACGCCATTGCTCCAATGACGTCACGCGCGTCTTTATCCTGGCGCCAGTTGCTGCCCATCACCATGATACAATTGTGTAGGGTGGGAACAAACTGAACGAAGTAGTAGGGAGGGTCCATCAGGACGCCATGGCTATCTCACCCAAAAATAGATTTTTCGCTTCGCTCAAAATCCGTTTTTTGGGCTCAAGCCATGGCGTCCTGATGGAAGAGTACCAGAGAATCAATGTATCGTGGTAGATTTTCCCCCAGAGTTAAGTGCCTAGGCATTGACAAAACAGCAAAGTAATCTTAGGAAAGAACCATAGGAACGAAGTATCCTGCCCCCCATTGGTAGGAAGTTCCCATGGGCTATGCCGACGTCAAAGTGGTATTGAAGGGCTATTCATCTTGACAGAAGAACTTTTAAGAACTTAGAGATGAAGCAGAATGTTTGATATTTGTATAGGAACATTCTGAAGTAGGCCAGTGGTGGTTGGGCACTGTGTATAGAGTTCATCTCCTGATTATCAGAAGTAAGTATTCGTGTAGGAACCTTACTGAGACAAGGTGAATATAATTTAGGATTAGACATCTTAAATTCTTCATGACCATAAGAAAGGAGGAATAAATAAAACTATGACAGTATGTATTTCATAGTAAGTAGGAGCTGAAAGAGACGCATAAGTAATAAAATAGAAATTTTATTTCACAGTGCAGAAATTAAATAATTTACAGCAAAAGTAAAGTTCATTTACAGTAATAATAATGTACATAGAAATAAAGGCTTGCTCTTGAATCTGAAAAGGAATTTCAGGATTAGTAGGTACTCGTTCTCGAGGAACGCAAGTCTTTAAACAACACATCATGCTCAAGGCATGCGGCACTTGTGTGACACTATGACATTTCACCTGGGATAAGAACAGTTATAAAAGCACTAAGTGTTTTTAGACATCACTATGAATCACTCGAGGGTCAACATAGGCACCCGAAGAGTTAGAGTCCCAAGTAACTCACTGTTCTACGCAGAGTTAGGTGCAGGTTTCATAACACTACCTGCGGCTACCACAAAATGTTTGATTTCGTGCACTTGTTTCGCATAATGTTTAAAGAAAACTCGCGAGGACTTCCAGCCCGTAAAGTTTTTAAGGCTCTCAAAGTCCATGCTCTGAAAGAAGTTCAGAGAAGATGCCACTTTTCTAGGATCATGACCAGCGGGTGTACTGTTCGGATCCGCTCTGCGAATGAAGTAGGTGATTTTCGCTCTTAATTGTTTCAGTGACAGGTCGCTGCCCGATGTTTCTCCTTTGAAGAGTTGGCCTCCACCAAAGTTCGAAGTTCTGCGAAGATAGACCTTGAGACTCTCTACTGGACATAGAGAGACATCCTCCTTCAGGGGGCATATTCTCCAAGGGCCCCATCTTTTGGTGGGTAATTCATTTTTGGCGAGAAACGTCGGATCAGGGGAGAGGGTCACTTCTCCTGAATCAGCAAACAGGATGTGTCCCTCTTCTCTTGATAATGCCACTATTTCGCTGACTCGAGCTCCCGAGGCGAGAGCAAATAAAAATATAACTTTCTGAGTCAGATCCTTGAGGGGGCATGAATCATTGTCCAAGTTGGAGGCGAAATGGAGCACCTTGTCTAGTGACCAGGAGATCGGTTTCGGAGGGGGTGCTGGGCGTAGGCGAGCACATGCTTTTGGCAGTTTGTTAAAGATGTCGTTGGACAGATCAATTTGGAAAGCATATAGAATTGGTCTAGTCAAAGCCGATTTGCAGGTTGAAATCGTATTGGCTGCTAATCCTTGTCCATGAAGGTGAATGAAGAAGGACATACAGAAATCAATGGTGATTTCTTTAGGATTTTTTGCTTTAACAAAGGAGACCCATTTCCTCCAGGATGATTCATATTGCCGTCTCGTGGATTCGGTCTTGTATTCCTCTAGGAAGTCTAGACTTTTCTTCGAGATCCCAAACCTCTTCTTTGCGGCAAGGGAGAGAAAATCATGAGATGAAGGTCCTTGATTTTCGATGATGAAGCGAAGACAGTCGACTTCTGTACTTGTTGAGAGAGAACTGGGCCCGGGAGAGGGATCAGCTTGGGCTGCAGCTCCAGGACCAGGGGGTACCAGTTGCTCCGGGGCCACTTGGGAGCCACTAGGGCCGCTGTCCCTTTGAAGGTTCTCAGTTTGGAGAGGACTTTCAACAGAAGGTTGGTGGGAGGGAACAGGTATATCTTGGACCATCTGTTCCAGTCCAGTGACATGGCGTCCACCGCTTCTGCTTTGGGGTCCTCGTACGGGGCTACGTACAGAGGAAGTTGATTGTTGTCGCTCGTTGCAAAGAGATCTATCTGAAGTTCTGGGACTTGATGAGAGATGAAGGAGAATGATCTTGCGTCTAGAGACCATTCCGACTCTATCGGGTTTGTCCGAGATAGAGCATCCGCTGTCACGTTGCGGAATCCTTGTAGGTGAACTGCAGACAGGTGCCACTTCTTCTTCTCCGCCAGACGGAAGATTGGGAGAAGCACCTGATTTATCTGGGGCGATCTTGAGCCTTGGCGATTGAGACAACGAACTACCACCGAGTTGTCTAGGGTTAGACGGATGTGGATCGAGGGCGGCGGGGATAACTTCTTCAGAGTAAGAAGGACCGCCATGGCCTCCAAGATGTTTATGTGGAACGTCTTGAATAGTGGAGACCAGGTCCCTTGAGCTTGTTTCAGGTGGGAGTGACCTCCCCAGCCCTCCAGTGAGGCATCCGTGTGGATGTTGAGTGATGGAGGAGGGTGTTGGAGAGGAATGGACCTTTTCAGGGCCTTTGCTTCCGACCACGGCTTTAGGAGGCGTCGAAGTCTGTTTGGAAGCCGTCTCTTGAGGTCTCTTCGAGCGATGGATGCCGATCGTCTCCAGACTCCCGCGGCATCCTTTAGCTGTGCACGAAGCACTGGGTTTGTCACTGAGGCGAATTGTAGAGAGCCTAGAACTCGTTCCTGCTGTCGTCTTGAAATGCGTTTGGATTTCAGTAGTCGCTTGACAGACCCTGCTATTTCCTTCCTTTTCTTCTGGGGGATGGAAAGGCGGTGTGACTGAAGATTCCAGTGGATTCCCAGCCACTGAAACTTCTGAGCTGGAGAGAGGCGAGATTTCTTCTCGTTGATCTTGAATCCCAGGTGTTCTAGGTACTGGGTAACTTCGTCGCAAGACTTTGCACACTCTTCGGGCGATGGAGCCCAGACTAGCCAGTCGTCGAGGTAGGCCATCACCTGGACGTTTCTTAGGCGGAGCTGTTGTACTATGGCATCCGCCAGCTTTGTGAAGATCCGAGGGGCCACATTGAGGCCGAATGGCATGGCCCGGAAGGCGTAGCTTTTTCTTTGGAGTCGAAATCCTAGGTAGGAGGAAGCATGATGGTTCATTGGAATGTGCCAATAGGCATCCGCCAGGTCTATAGAGACCGTGTAGGAACCTTGAGGCAGAAGGGTCCTTATTTGTTGAAGCGTCAGCATCTTGAATTTGTTGTTCTCTATGAACTTGTTGAGGGGGGATAAGTCCAGAATGACTCTGAGCTTGTCTGAGTCCTTCTTGGGAACGCAAAACAGTCTCCCTTGGAACCTGGTGGACTTTACCTTCCTTATCACCTTCTTGTTCAAGAGGTCTAGAACATATTCTTCCAGAATGGGGGTCGATTGTTGAAAGAACCGCTGGAAGATTGGGGGTGGTTGCACCCAACTCCAGCCTAGACCGTTCTTGATGATGCTGTGTGCCCAGGGATCGAAGGTCCAACGATCCTGGAATTGGCGGAGTCTTCCTCCCACCGGAAGCACTTCATTGCTTCTGGTGTCCCGAGGACTTGTTGCCTCGGCCGCTAGCTCCCTTTCCTCCTCTACCTCTGGAGGGACGACGAGAGGCGTCTCTGCTTGCACCCCTGGACGAGCCTCTACCTCTGGCATGAAAGGTAGTGGATGGCTGCTCAAAGGCAGGGGTGAAGACCGGTGACTGTGACAACACCGGTTGGGGGACCAATTGAAAGGTCTGCTGTGGTTGGGCAACCACTTGGGAGGTAGCGGGTCCCGGAAACTGACGTCGTTGTTGACGTTGCTGGGGTTTTGGCTTCTGAGGTTTCCTCTTAGGCTGAGGTCCATCGTCCTGAGAGGTTTTCCTTTTTCTGGACATGCCCCACTTGTGGAGAAGGTTCCTATTCTCCGTGGCGGCTCTGTCAGTTATTTCCTTGACAAGGTCAGAAGGAAACAGGTGCTTTCCCCAGATGTTGGAGGAAATCAGCCTCCGGGGTTCGTGTTTCACGGTGGCACCGACAAACACGAATTCACGACAGGCTCTACGAGCCTTTATGAAATGGTACAAGTCCTTCATTACTGTAAGTAAGTGGGATTTGGCTAGTACCATGTAGTGATCAGGTACTCTTGTGTCACAGGCCATAACTTCAAGTTGGACTTGATGAGAAAGAGATGCCGCAAGCCTCTCCTTCGTGTCTTGTTCCCGGCGAAGGAGGTGATCATTGAGCTTAGGGAGGTCTTCATTAAACTGACGTCCGGCGACGTCAGGATCGAGCCTACCCACGACGAAAGTATGTTGAACATCTTTCCATTGTCTAGTGTCAGGGGGTGTCACGATGGAGAAGGGTCTGCACTCCTCCAGTGCAGGGCAGGGTTTTCCTTCTTCCGCCGCTTTAAGGCATGCAGCTAAGGCCTTTTCCAAGAAAGGAAGAACCGCAGTGTCAGGTGCGACATATGTAGGATGCTTCTTGCTCAAGGCAGGAAGCTTAGAGCAGGTAAAGCCCCTGCTCTTAAATGCGGAGGCTAGCATAGCCTGGGCCTTTGCGAGATCGAACACTATCTCTTCTTTAGGTTCGGTCTCCTCCTTCGAGGCAGGTTCGGAACGAAGCCGGACGTAACAGTCCGGGTAGGCCTCGAAGCTTGGGAAGAACTCCACATCTTCCAACGGGACCGTGCCGATCTTGTCACTAACAAAGATCCTGCCGGTCGCAATAACCATATGCTCTGCATACCTCCACGGGTTGGCATGAGAGCAAGCTGGGAGATCCTTGACCGAAATCTTCTTCGGGTCTCTGGATCCAATCATTGACCTGATGGACTCCTGGTTCTCCTTCAGTCTGTCGTCCATGACAGCTCTAATCAGCCGGATCAGTTCTTGGGTAGAAGAGGAAGGATCCGGGGTCGAGGAGGTAGACGGAATGGACATTTCCGTCGGTGTAGGAGTAGGCGGAGGGATGGACGAGGGAGCAGCTCCAAGCTCCGACTCGGTGTATTCCACCTTGTCTTCGTCCTCTTCGGCTCCTTGAGCCATAAGCGTCTTCTCCGTGTCTTCCGAGACGTCTGAGATCTGTTCATCATCCTCGGAATCTAAACGACACTCGTGCATGGACTGAGCCATGACCACATCAGGTTCCACCGTAATTTGGACAGTGGGGATTGCTTCTTTTGGAACCACTGAGTCAGGGGAGGCCTTAGGGAACAACAGGGACCTCAGTTCTTCGGTGGCCAGGTACGGTCCAGTAGCATTTCTCTGAAAGCCACGCACCCACTTGCGCAGCTTTTCACGAGCAATGTCTCTAACCTCCGCTGAGGGAGGGTTATGGAAGGCCTCAACTAGGTAGGCCTGGCAGACCGTACAATCCAGTGGATTCCAGAACTTCAAATCCCCTTTCTTGTCTGCACAAGGGGCGTGAGTCCTGCAAGCCGTATGCCCGTAAAACTGCGGGCGTTTCACAGCGCAGAAGGCGAAGTCACACTTCATCTGCTCCTCCTGTGGAAGAAAGAGAAAATGAGTATGGGGGAGTCATAGGAATGGCTCTTAAACTAAGTTAATATTAATCATTAATTTTAACTTAAAGAAGGTGTGATGCATAGAGAATGAAACAGTAAAGGAGAACACGCTCCATGCATCTCGCCCGGCTGGTTACCATAAGCTTGGTCCTGGGATAATCCAAATGACCGAGATCATTGGATATAGTTTCCTAGGATTCCCATTATATTGGAACTCCATGGAAAGCCAAGGACAAGGTTGGGATCGAATTCATTCGGTTCCCAGTTAAGAGCCAGAAGGCCTCATTAAAGGTAACTGCTTCTGGCAACCAGCCGTGCTAAGATGCACATAGCATGCTGGAATTAGAAGAATGCAAAGAGACAGCATGATCACTAATAGAGCAGTACTAGGTACTGATCTTAAAAGCAAAGCAGCTTATCTATTTGCTATGTAGGGCTATCTTAGTCTTATGATAGCTACAGTGAGGGGGTGCAAGTATTCTTGACGCCTCCGGGGTATCCGGCAAGCCGCCGGCATGCCGGAGCTCGCTCCAGCATAGATTCTGGCACTAGAACAGACAATTTTCAAAGTCAGTTAGATACCAGGATGGCGGCCGCCGGCACAACGGCGGCACGCCGGCAGGGAGCGGCGGCTCCGGCAGCCGGAGGATGCCAGGTTGGTGACTGGGGTAAGGATGGTACAGGTAGTATCGGGTTGCCGGCAGTATATGCCGGCACTCCGGAGATCGACCGGCAAGCGGACGATTAGATAGGAGTAGGAGAGCCGCCGGTAGTAGCCGGCGGCAGCCGGCAGTCCCTCGGTACACGGGGGGCTGGCGGCAAGGGTAGGGAAGTCACCAAGAGGGAGGCAGGAATTGCCGACAGTAGAGGCGGCAAGAGACCGGCACCCGGATAGATAGAGAGACAGGGGGAGGGGGGAAAGGATGCAGGAAGTACCGTCAGGGTTCCAGACATCCCTCCCCCTCCCTGAGAGGGTGTACCCATGATAGAGACAGGCTCTAGCATCCATAAGCAGGGGTCACTAGGGACCGGGAGCAGGTAGCCCAAGGGAGGACTAGGGAACACCCAAGAGGGGGGGGGGGAGACTCCCCTATGCAGAACTACACTAGTAACTAACCTTATAGGACACTATGAAGGTATATGTACCAGAGCGGACAGCACAGGGAAGCTCGGGTAGCCCTACTCATCCACCCTAAGGAGGATTTGTAGGACAGGGGACAGATGAGTATAAACTAACCTAAGCATAGGCTAGGCTATACAAGAGATAGGTGGGGAGGGAGAAGAGAGAGGTCTTCCCAGGAAGGGTTTCTGTACCAGAGCGGCCACTAAGGGAAGGGAGGACACTCCCTAACCTAAGATCAGGCTGATCGGCTAAAACGGTGCAAGAGTACAGTTTCAGCATGGAACAGAGAAACCTTCCTAACCCGACCTAGAGCAGGGCTAAAAGTCCTGAACTAGGCAAGGAAGAAGACATATCGCTATCGCAGGAAAGTCATAGACTATCCTAGCCATAGAGGTAGGCTAGCCTAACCTCACTCTCAGACGCAATCCTAAAGGGGGTTCATTCCTTTAGGGAGGACTGAGAGGCGATATATATACTCTATTAGACAATTAATCCCTTTACTCAGAAAAGGGATCAAGGCTAAATAGAGGGAATGCCAAGGCAGGGGATGAAGGAAGCATATAGGGGTCCTAAGGTTAGGTTAGGCTAGAAAGAATCACTGACTAGCCTATCCCCTATATGGTCCCTGAAGGCGAAAACATTTGCATCACTAGTCAAAAGTATTGTAAAATAATAATGCCACTATCTTCATAACTTAGTCTAGGATCACTAATAAATCATGCATGAACACTTGTATGTAGGCTCCTGGCCTGGGGGCTATAGTAGCCGACTGGTATGAGGTCAATCGATGACCGATAAAGAGCGTCTAAACACGATATAAAAGTTCCTAGCTATGAAGACTAAATAAACTAATGTATTCGATTAGTATATAATGCCGGAAGCGTTGTTGTGGCTAACTAAATAAGACATGCAAAACAACAACGACGCCATAAAATGGCGGGTCCGGTAGAGGCACAGCTCTGCCACAAAACATCAATTATTTCGCAAAATAATATTTACTTTACGGCCAGAGCTTAATTAAACAATACTGGAACCTTGTACTCAACTTTCCAGAAGAAGGCGAGGCTGAAGGTAACGACATAGCGAAGATGCAAAGCGATAAAGTTAACACAAGGGAAAATCCGTCTAAGTAGGGCAGCTACTAAACAAAGGATAAAGACGCGCGTGACGTCATTGGAGCAATGGCGTCCGTTTGTTTACGTCTCGAGTATCAGTAGTAGCCACGAGTGAGATTAGCTGTGGAACGGCTCCCAGCTATTCTCAGTCCTTACACACCGAAGCATTAACTCTGTTCGGGGTGGAGATAGCTATGTGGCACGTTCAGACATGCGTGTCCCCTGTTGTATTACGATGTCTTAAAGGGAAACCTTTGAGATACTCGCTCCAGAAGTTAGAATTCTGTGATAACCTGTGGTTAAATTCTCTGGGAATATCTTAGTAGTCTTATACCCAAGGAAGCTACCAAACAGGAACCTTCCATCAGGACGCCATGGCTTGAGCCCAAAAATATATATATATATATTTCAATGTCGTAGATGGAGGGGAATATCTGAATGAGATTGCACATGTCATTTGTATGTAAATATTTCATGTGGATTAGCAGATATTTTTACAAGGAGGTACTTAATTAGGCTAAGAGTCAGGTAATACTTAAGTAAGAACTAAACTTATGGACAAATACAAGGAAAATGAAAAAAAAGTTGAAAAAATGCAAAAAATTTTGATTTTTTCTCATATTTTTTATGATTTGAAAATAAATCATGTTAAAAATTAACCCAAAAGTACGTATTTCTCCTTGATAATCTTGTATACTATAATATCAAACAATTAGATTTGGTCTGAAACAAAATTATGGAAGGCAGGAGGCAAATGTCTGACATCTGGTAATTTTTGGTAAAAACGGCGGCCATCTTTAAAGATGGCCGCCATAAGGGTATTAAGCTGGACTTCTGAAATGTCCATCACATGTTTTCATGTACCTCAGACACTAAGCTAACTAAAAAACACAATGGCTATTAGTCCCCCTTAGTGGTAGTCAAATCCAAAATTTGAGTGTCTGGCTCATGGACTAGTAGGTTTTTACTTCCTGTCTAGGCTATGTAACCTAATCTGTTTGTGAGTGACTAGGGGATTATATAATTCCATATCCAGCTTTAGGTTTATAGTTTCATATTTGGGCTATAACCTTCTTTAATTATGAGTTCTTGTAAAATTAGTTTCATGTCTATGATATCATCCTCTCTAATTGAACTCTCAATTTACATACTTGTTTTAAGTAATTTTCTATGTTTTTTCTTAGTACTTTGGCACAGAGGTAGAAGCAGCACCCCTTGGTATTTTAAAATGTTAAATTCCTTCCAATGCTCAATTCTAATATCGAGTATTCGGTACTGATGATACAGAACAGGAGATATTGCTTCTTGGTATCAATATTAGTACTGACGCATACTCTGACAATGCTTTAAGTGTGACAATGCTTCAAGTACCTGATACTGATGCTTTTGGCACCGTAGTTCCGGTGTACAGGTCATAAGACCCCTTCTTCATGGTGCTTGATACATGATATCTGGAGTTTTGCTCCCATTGCTTGGTATCCATGTGTTTGGCGCTGGTTTGGGTGTTGGAAACCAGTGCATGGAGGTATCGATTTTGTTGGCTTGATATAAAAACTCCTTTGCCTCCTATTTCTTCTATAAAAAGCCACTAATTCTGGTTTTCTCATTAGACAGATCTTTCGTTTTAACCTATCATCCCTCAAGAGACTCAGTCTGATAAAAATTGAGGAGGTTTACAAATATTCAGCCTGCGATCCTCAAGTTTACCTCGTTGCTAGTGACACTGCCTGGTCCTGTTCTAGGTAGATAGGTAGACCTGGATGCCTATGTGAGATGACTGTGCATCTTTGTTGGATCAGATACACTACGAGAGTTTTCTCTTGGATTTCCTGTGAGTTCTTGTTGTGGTACAGTGGACCCCCAGGGTACGGCGTCCCCAGCTTATGTTTTTTTCACGTTACGGTGTGGAATACAATGTTTTTTCGTCCCCTTGTTATGGCATTTTCCCCACCTTACGGCATCGAATTCCAAAATTCAAATTTGGCGGTCGGTATGCGTACGACTGTGCGAGTCACTCGCCTCACACCACGCTCATACGTCACTGCATACGTCACTAAGAAGCTGGTCTGCTATTGGTCGGCGTCACGGCGTCACTAAGATGCCGATACGCTATTGGCCGAAATCCCTCCCACAATGCCTGAGAGAGATGCTGCCTCTCTCTCTCTTTGTTAATCACGCGCTCAGTTCAGAATCTCGTGTGTGTTTCGTAAAGACTTGATCTCATGTGAGTGCTTGCGATATCGTATTTTTTGTGCATTTTAGTGCTTAATTCCAACTTTAATTCGTTAGCCATGGGTCCCAAGATTGCTAGTGATGTTAAAGGGAGAAGTAAGAAGATGATTACTATGGAAACGAAGCTGGAGATGATAAAAAATACAAAGAAGGCATGCACATCGTTACCCTCGCTAATACATATGGCCGTAACCAGTCAACGATTGGTACAATCATCAAGAACAAGGAAGCCATTAAAACAAGTAAGTTTTCTAAAGGCATGACTGTCCTTGCCAGTGGAAGGACCTCAATCAATGACGAGATGGAGAGACTCCTTCTACTATAGATTAAAGAGAAGGAAATCGCTGGTGATACACTCACGCAATCGGTAATTTCGCTCAAGGCGAGTGCCATCTTTGCCAATCTCGTGGAAGCCCAGAAAGACAGCGGAGACGAAGGAACGTTGCAGCAAGCCCCCCAAGAGTTCAAGGCTTCTAATGGGTGGTTTGATCGCTTTACAAAGAGGACTGGTATTCACTCAGTCGTCAGGCATGGAGAGGCGGCCAGTTCTGACAAGAAAGCAGCAGAAGAATTCCTCAAGTAGTTTGAGAAATTAATTTCCAGAGAAGGCTACATTCCTCAGCAAGTGTTTGACTGTGATGAAACTGGCCTTTTTTGGAAGAAAATGCCCCGTCGTACATATATCACAGCAGAAAAAAAGACTTCCTGGCCATAAACCAATGAAGGACAGACTTATCCTTGCATTTTGTGCAAATGCCAGTGGGGACTTAAAAATAAAGCCCCTACTGGTGTACCACTCGGAGAATCCTCGTGCCAAAATATCACAAAGGATAGGCTCTCGATATTTTGGAGGTCTAATGCCAAGGCCTGGGTCATGAGGACCATATTTATTGAATGGGTAAACGTCTGCTTCGGTCCTGCTGTCAAGAAATTTTTAGAAGAGAACAATCTTCCTCTAAAATGTCTCCTGGTACTGGACAATGCCCCTGCTCACCCTCCTGGCCTCGAGGCCAACATACATCCTGCTTCTCCTTCATCAAGGTTCTCTATCTGCCACCGAATACCACCCCTCTCCTCCAGCCTATGGACCAGCAAGTGATTGCCAACTTCAAGAAGCTTTTCCCGAAGCATCTGTTCAGAAGATGCTTCGAAGTGACCGAAAGCACTCGACTCACCCACCGTGAATTTTGGAAGGGGCGTTTTGACATCGTTCAATGCCTGAAGATGATCGATAAAGCTTGGAATGAGGTTTCACGGCGCACCTTGAACTCCTCATGGAAGAAACTGTGGCCAGCTGTTGTGGCAGAACGTGACTTCGAAGGTTTCGAACCCTCAACTGAAGACGAGGCCATTGATGATCCTGCCCCTGAGGGTGATGTTGAGGAAATAATTTCAATCGGGAGAGCCATGGGGCTTGTTGTCGATGAGGCTGACGCCAATAACCTTATCGAGGAGCACAGGGAGGAGCTTACGACTGAAGACTTGAAGGAGTTGGAGGCAATGCAGTAGACCATCATTCAAGAAGAGCACCATTCTAGTGGTGGCGAGGACGGGGGGGGGAGACAGAAGAAACGACATCGGCAGAAATAAGGGAAGCTATCGGTTGGTATGAAAACCTTACGAGATTCATTAAAAAAAAAACACCCAGAAAAACTTCACATAGGTCGTCTAATGGAGAGTGTTAATGACAAGTGTATGAGTCATTTTAGAAATATTTTGAGGAGCAGTCAAAAACAGGCATCTTTGGATGATATTTCTCCAAAAGAGAAGTCTCAGAAAGCAAAGATGGTATAAGTGATTCTAGTAAAAAAGCTAAAAAAGAGTAAAGCGAAAGTGAAGAAGTGCTACTGTATAAAATTAAGTTCTAGAAAAAAAATCATAAAAAAAAATTTCAAAAGACAAAAATAATGAAAAAAAGCATTTTTAAGTGTTTAATAAGAATAAATTTATTATTAAGTGTAACATAATTAGCATTGATACGTTTTTATATCTGCCGTCTCCTCCCCCCTCTGCCTCCACCCACTACCAGCTCAAGTCACGTCACTCCAAAGGTAAATAAAATTCCATTTTTCCTTTACAATACTGTACTGTATATAATTTCCATTTATAATGTTATTTAATTATATACTGTACAGTACATGTATATTATATATAAGTACTGTAGTACAGTACTTACTTTACTATTTTGTTACTAACTTTTAATGTATATAAAATTTTGATGTTTTTACCTGGGGTTTTGCACGCATTAGCTATTCTATTGCCCACCATACGACATTTTCACTATACGATACCAACTCCGGAATGGATTAATGTCATATGGCGGAGGTCTACTGTATTTTGAAACTACCTTGCAATGGCCAAAGCAACCAAAGCAATCTGAATACCTTGATATGTGCCTCCTTTAGTTTCTATCTCCATTTCAGTTACATAGTGGGAATCGGGGGTTTTGGATGGGGAAAATTTACTGGCGAATCAATGAATAATGGTAAAACTAACCTTTCTCTCTCCATTCATTATTCTTTGGAATGCATAATAAATCCACGAAAAATTACACAAAATATATTCATCATCCTCCCCTAAAATATTTATTTCACTTTTGTTTACATTTTACAAAACACACACATCTTCTCCAGTTTGTGCGTTGTCCATAGCTTGCACAATAACAACTTTATACATCCTGCGCACAAGCACTCCTTCCACATTCTTTCTACCAATGGAATTACTCCTGTTCGTTCCTTTGTTAAGTAGGTCTTCCTTTTCCTTCCCCTTACCATATGACAAAGTTTACCATATTTAGGCATGTTTGTATGCTTGAGTGTGACGTAGGTAGTTCTGTGGATGGCGATCATATTTTCACCATTAAGTTTTCTGATAACGTAGTTTCTCCTGCCCTCCAATGCGAGGCCAAAAATTCTATGTTCGAGGCTAATCCTCTAGCTTCAGCCTATACTTCGCCCATCAAGATTAAACTCTGGCTGACAATCGCCATTTATCGGTTGAGATTCTCCAACTTGCTCATTCATCGTCTCGTCCTATGAGTGTCAGTAACTCGTAAAACCAGAGCTCCTAATCTCCAACGTGGGTGCTTATGGTGATTTCCTAAGATATATTCCAGAGATCTTTCTACGGATGTGATGCACAACGTGCCTGAGCATATACTGGAACGTACGCACTGCCATCTTCTGTGTGCCAACAGTGCCCTCACACTCCTGATCTTCTGTTTTTGAGGGCTTATTACTCCCCTCAATCTGTAAATAAGTCAGGGCCTCCTCTTATCCTTAGGGGGCCTTCTAGGCCTCGATTTACCTGTTAAAGAAATTGCCTAGCTTTTCTTTCCTAAGGGGTCATTATAACATGCACACAAGTATCATTGTCATTACATGCCATGCATGAAGCACCATCTTGAAGCTGGTACGGGCACAACAGATCATCCACCGTTCTTCAAATACTTCCTATGTCCGCTCTCCTGCAACCCTTTGGAGGAGGAGACACATCTGCTCCACTACATTCCTTAGGAGAGCGCAGCTCACCCCACTGTTTGCATTTTGGGAGAGCACACTGCTTCTAGAGCAAGCTTTCCAGCTACTCTCTTTCTTCCTGCTGATTGTCATACTGAGAGCTCTAAGCCCTTACCACAAAAGATTTCTTCATCATCCCCAGTTGTTTCAAGAGGTGATTACTGTAGTTTGGCGAATACATATAATTGCCCTCCTGTTCATAGACAGGTTTAGAACCTTAAGCTTTAGGAATAATTCCTTTACCCAAGACAGTGGATGGGAAACAATGTGCGGAACCTTTTCCACCGTTTCTTCGAGATGATCCTTAATCTCAACATCGTTCAGTTGTGCCTCCAAAGCGTTCGAGACATCTCATGCGTTATAACTCTCTTCCTGACCCCAAATCACTACTACGGAGAAAAGTAATCAGTTTGAAAGTAAATACAAGTGGGCAAAAATTGATTTCTCTCAAGACCCAGTTGAGGATGTAAAGCCTTCTCTTCCTTCTCAGAGTCATCCTGAACTTACTTCTCCTGAATGTGCTTCTAATGTCAGTCTCTCTCATTCTCCCTCAGTTTCTTCAACTCACACCCTAGTACTGTAGTTTGTCAAGAACGGAAGGATATTCCGGAGAGGTGCAAGAATAATTGCTGTTGCCTATACAGAAAAGTACTGCCCCACCACCATCTAAAAGACTGAATCTCGTCTCTGGGTATGTCTTCACCATTACTATTGATGACTCCCCTGAGATGCATCTGAAAGTTGAGCTTTTAGATCCAGCAGGCATCAAACCCCTGGAAGCTCGTTCGTCAGTCAGCTGCCAGCTGTTTTCACCAATGCTAGACTAGGCTACTTAACCTAGTGAGGGCTTCTATATATGCCTTCCAAGCTGGCTCTTGTTTCGGGCAATGGTCAGCCGTGTCTTTATTTTTTTTTTCCTTGCTATTTCCAGAAATCTATCTGATCCAGCAATTCTGAAGCAGTATGAGGAGCTTGTTCACTCCAGAGCTAATGCCCTGGGGTTTTTGTTCCACCATTGTACCTCCCCCTGGGGCAACTGTATCCTGAATTAAAGTGATGCAGTTGTAAGGAGGTTTGTAAGACAGATGGAGACTAGGGATTCACTAGCCTTATGAGATACGACTATCACCCATTGTCCAATCTTGTTTCTGCCTGCATAAGTCACCAATGCTGCAGAGAAATTGAAGAAGACTAGCTAAGCTACATTTTTTTTTTTTTTTTTTTTCAGGAGGGCAGCTTTATTAAGGTATCCTGCCCTTCCTCAAACAAAATCTCGTGCTTCTTCACTCAAGCAGGTACCTCAATACTGTCTGTTACCTGAACTAGACCATTCATTATAGGAAGTAAAAAGATTCCATGTAATCCTTTCGCTTCATGAGTATCCCTTCCCGGAAGTCGAGGACATTGTGGCTCCAGTTAGGGATGGCATTCCCTCAGACTTACCACCTGGTCGAGAAATGCCTACAAAGTCATTAGATAAGGTGTCGGTTCCATGGGGCAGAGGCCTAGGTTGTAGAGGTTCTTTGTTCAGGGCATCGCATCCTGTTCATGAACTGTTGCTCTCCTCTAACTCGATTTCTGATGAATCTGTCATTGTATTTGAATGGCTCAGTGAAGGACCTTATCTTACAAGATAAGATTCAGAAAATGCTGGTAAAGAAAGGCATCAAAGAAGTCCACTACAGGTCTCCCAGTCTCTACAGCAACATCTTCCAGGTAGAAAAGCTAACAGGAGGCTGGAGACCTGTCATAGACCCATACGAACTGGAAGATTAGCAGGTTTACGGCAGCAACCATGTGAAAGTAGAAAATTCCAATTTTGTAGTGTACCTCTCGGAGTACCGGCTCTCACCAGGGTATGATTACTCCTCCCCCTTTCCCACTTGAACAGGTTCACTCTCCAAACGTGGTTCAAGATGGAAACACCCAGCTCAGTTATTTAGCCACTTCGATGGAACAACTTTCTACTGTCCATAGATCTCAAAGATGCCTACTTCCAGGTCCCAATCCATCTGAGATCAAGGAAGTACCTGCTTCTCCTTCAGAGGAAGGATCTACCAGTTTCGAGTACTGTGCTTCGGCTTGTCTACTGCACCTTGTCTTCACTCATTTATTGACTCTTGTTTCCTCAGGGGCTCATCCCATAGGGATCAGACTCCTTCGTTACCTAGATAATTGGCTGTTACTGGTGAATTCGAGAGATCTTATCCGCCGTAAAGACCTTCTTCTCGAATTTTGTTGCAATCTCAAAATTCATCTTAATCTTGAAGTCAATTCTTGAGCCCCAGCATTATCTACGGTACCTTGGGAGTGTTCCCATCCCAAGACAGAATCCTTCAGTTCCAACAGGTTGCAGCATTGTTCTTCGAGAGGTACTTCCTCCAACCCCACCTGTGGCAGAAGCTTTTGGGGCAGCACCTAGCATCCCTGGAGAAGTTAAGTTTCATTCGTGGGTAGGAACATCAGGTTGATTCAGTGGGCTCTGAAATCCCAGTGGTTTCAGTTAACCAACCCTGCTTCTGTTCTGCTGAAGTACCTTGAAACATCGTAATTTTGAGACATCAGAATGGACCTAGCATGGTGGTTCCAGAAGAACCTGCAAGTTGGATACCCACCTCAAAAACAGCCTCTGGACTTTCTCCTGTTCTCAGTTGCCTCTCACCAAGGGTCGGGAGCCCACCTTCAAACACAACAAGTTTTGGGCCTATGGACAAATGAAGACAAAGTTAGTATCATGGAAGTGGTATTCCTCCCCACGATACCACTATGCCAGCATTAGGGGTGTTCCTCAGTTATCTTTGGGTGGCAAGCTTCTCTTGGTCTTAGCAATGAAAGGCCACCGCTAGTCCTTCAGCCTCGCCTTCAGACCGAAAGGAATTAACTTTTCCTCCATGTCGCCATCGCACCCTCCTCATACGTAGTTTCGAGCCTATAGACTCATTGTTGGGAAGGAGACCTCGATCCAGGACTCCAAGCAGATGTTCACCTAACCTGACCTTGATGACAGGTCTCCTTCTCGTGTTGGCTTCGGCTAAGAGTCGGTAAACCTCATGGGACGCCCTTAATGCGTCTCCCATTCATGACGATGGGTCAAGTGATGCTCGACCTTGTTTCTGGCAGCTCAGATCCCAGAATTCGAACCCTCTGGTCTGGGAGTCCTTCGCAGCATGACCAATGATTCAGATCAATGGTTACTATGCCAATGAGAAATGAGAGGCCCTACCTCTAGGAAACTACAAGAGCTCGCCCCGAATGTCAGCACTCTTCGTCAACTGGGAAAAAGTCAAGAGGAGGATCGCCAGGGAACGTTCTCATCTCTGTTTCACAAGGTCATGGACAAAGCTTCGAATCCTTGTCCTTCTCCTCATAGAAGATACCGAGAGCTCATAACGGTAGGGGTAGGAATATGCCCTAGTGGTTATAAAATTACTCTATGACACAGGCCTTGTCAGTGGGTGTGTAGAAGCGTCAAATGGCCCTCACCACCCACTTCCGGGAAGACGTGACTCACAGGAACATGGAGATGTTCTCCATGGATCCTGTGGTGGCTATGCAATAAATGGTTTTAAAACCTCAGGCTCCTTGTTTTTTATAAAGACTGCAGATTTCTTAGCTCCAAAGTTGTGTTATTTTGTGTAAGTTAGCAAGAAGAGGAGCTTTTATCACTTGTTGGAGAATTGGTAATGTTACTCCACTATGTAAATGTGTTTGTGGTAGCTCAAGTCCATCAGATTACTGCCCAATTTCCATAACTCTCATATTATCTGAAGTTTTTTAGCAAAACGTCTTAATAGGTGCCTTAGCCAACATGTTGCCTTTGTGAAATATTCCCTTTAGAGGATATTTTCCAATGAGAATCCATAATTTGGTTGAAAATATTTTTAAACTCCACATTTAATGAGATGTTAATTAACTACATTTTATAAAAACTGGTTAGTACAATATTTTATAAGGGAGCATTGAAGTATACACCGAGTTTTAATAAGCATCAGCACTTATATTTTCCTCCAACTTTGATACATATTAAGAAATACACAAACCAAATTAATGGTAATAAAAAAGATCATGACACAGTAGTCATCGGCAGATGTCACAACATAGAAGAATATATTTCCTGCTTTGCTAGTTTACCGTAAACATTACTGTACTAAAATTAGATTATAAAAACATGCCATCTCTGAAAAACCAATTTATAGTATCCACAGCCATATATTGACACTTTTGAGTCACATCTATACTTTCATTCAAGTTACTATGTTTGTGTATATATGAAAAGGTGTATAAATATATATACACTCACACAAAAGTACAGCCACGCATATATATATATAGCCCTCAATATGGTTAGATACATATATGCTTTACTGCATATGATTCCTAATTGAAAATGATAAAACATTGGCAAGTCAAGAGAGCAGTCCTAAGTAGAATAGCATGATATATTGAAAATCACAAAAAACATAACAAACAACACAAAATTATCACCTAGAATATTTTTGTAAAAATCCTATTACAGAATATTTTTGTAAAAAATGTATGTACATGTAACATTTCAAGTTGAAAACAAATTTCAAGCAATAAGCCCATTGGATAAAAAGAGTATGTTCTAAAACAAAAGCAATTTTTTTTAATCAACTACAAAAACCAAGGACACAGTCTTCTTGAATAAATTGATTCTTTTGCTCAAAATTTCTTCCAAAACACAAGTGGAAAAAAGTTCATAGTTACGCTGAACATTCAATGCAAAGAAGCTTATATATATATATATATCTTTCGATCTTTCCAATTTCACTTGACTGTTCTGTAGCACTAAACTGGATTCAAACCTTTCATGGAATTTTTTAATACCGGTCAAATAGTCTGTGAATGTTACTCAGCCATGCACTCATGTAGGAGTAATTTCACCTGGGTGTTCAAAATTACCGCAATTGCTCGAAGGAACGTATTATACCCATGAGCTCTGGAAAATTTACCAAATGCAAGTATTTTTTTCCTATTCACATTGAAAGTTTTTAAAGTACAGTATCTAATTACCAAACAGTGGCTATTTATTTTTTGCAGGATTTTGCTAAAGGTTGACATCCTATTCAGTATCATGTTTTCTTATTCCTTGCGAATAGTTAAAATTTTGCAGAAATTCATATTTGCAGTGGAGAAAGTGATCATGAACATGTTCCTCTGCTAGCAATTACTATGTAAATGGACTTCAGTGATCCTGTTGAGTTATTGTATTGCATTTGGCATGATTAGGCTTATGCAAGGTGTCACAGTACAAGGTTGAACTCTTAAATGAAAATTATTGGGTATACTGAACCTTTAACATGTATGCTGTTTTTTTTTACAATTTTATTCAACTTCAAGTTTATGTAAAATTTGCATTTCAAAATACCAACCAGTCATTACCAGATTTTTTTCTAGAAATGCTTGAAAATAAAAGGATTCTTTAGCTAAATTACAAAATTTTAAAATCTAGGATTCAAAGTCAAGATGCTCTAAATTTAATTAGATACAGAATGATGCAATTAACAATATCAAATTTTGTTTTTACTGTACTTTATCTGCAAGGTTGTCTTATGGTAGACTTTACAATAGTAATAGAAAAACTACTACCATGCAATTTTATAGTATACTAGCATCAACCTATTTTTTAGTTTGTGGTAGTTCCATACAAATGACAAAATTTAATCATAGCAATGCTGTAGAAACACAAAAATTATACGCTTTACTATCATCAAAGTTTTGTCAAATGTAAAGAACTATAAATTATAAAGTAACATTAAGAACAGTGTATTGTACAATTGTCTGAAGTTACTATAAAAAGTGTTTTGAATTAACATCCAAGTCAAATCATAGTGTGAAAAAAGGAAATGTAAACTAAAAAGGGGCATTCAACCTACAACCTATACTTTTGCCGTAAGTCGTGGTCTGCATGAATGTAAAATAATTTTGTGAAAGCTTTACTTCCTCTTCCATTATGTCATAGCTTATTTAAATGTGTTCTTTTCTTTTCTTTTACTCATTTTTAAAACTACAAGGGTATGCTTATATTAATTATAGTTAGCAGCTGTCTACAAAATCTGACTTTATAAAACACCAAATTTGAAATACATGTAACATGTATTTTTTCCCGACTATACAAACCCGAGTCATTTAAATAAGAGAGTAAACAACAGCATCACTGACCCAGCTGCGTAAACAAAAACATCCGTGTGTTAGGCTAGCGAGTGTAAGAGATATGGAGATTTCCCCATTTTGATCACAAAGCTATAAGGTTTGTGGTGTGATGAGATGGGAAGTAAACTTAAAATGTCTCAGATTTGTAATTGGGAAAATTACAATTCCTTGAAATTAGTGATTTGTTCTGACACAAATACAACAACCCCCTGTCCTTTAAAAAGGAGACTCGCTGTTAGGAGAGGAGAGACACTACTTGAGCTGAAAGTGAGAAATCTTTATAGTCAACTAGCCCACTCTTCCAACATTTATTCTGTCCTATAAGAGGGAAGGTGAGAAATAGATGTAGCTCTTCACAGGCTATCCTTCCTGGGGAGGGGGGAATCCTCCTCCCCCCCTTTTTTTTTTGGAAGGTGCCATCCTTCTAAGTTAAAGTAACCGGGATCGTCCGGTCTAACATCATTCTTCCTGAAGAGAAGACCATATTTCTAATACAATACACCAAAATATCTCTCAAGTCTCACCTAGTATGGTGCTTCTTTTTTGAGTGAAGGACCATGTCATTGATAGTAGAGAAATGGGGGAAGGAAGAAGTATTCGCCATTTACACACTTTCTATAATTTGCATCTGAATCTGGTCAAGGACCTAAATCATTAGTTGGGCATCTACAACCCACTCCAAGGTGTCCAGATATGTGTGTGTAACCTCCAGAAAGTGGTGGCCCATGAAAGTCAATTATTGTCTCTTCCATATTCCTGCCTTCAGCACCTGTCTTGCGGAGACGATCTTCCTCAAGGCCATTGTAGTCCCCACTCCTTGCATTTCATGAGCCTTAACAGCAGTAGGAGTTTTGTTACCTGTAATCTTGTATGTCCTTCTGATCATTTTCCATAGCCAAAAATTGAGGGGTTTCCTACAGATCTTTTTATTTTTTTACCCTACCTGGGCCCACAGACAGATTCTGAATGGTTGGTCTGCAGTTTACTGTCCATTTCAGGTACTTCCTGATGGGGAAAATTAGATGATATTCCGGTTTGTCAGGATATCGTCAGGAGATGAAGAAAGACGCGAATTGTTTGTCCCAAAGTGCAGGGTTCAGAGTCTTTGCCACAAATTCCAGCACAAATTTTGTCATCACTCTCCATCCCTCCAAGTGTGAGATCTAATACGTGATACAGTGGATCTCACCAACTCTTGGCCGATGCCATAGCCAAGATAACAACTTCCTCCAGGGTTAGGTCCCTACGTGAGGCAGTTCAGCCTTTTTGAGGAATCCCAGAACCTTCTTGATGTTCAACTCCAGAAGACATGAGCATGAAGTTGTCCCTGGATGCCCTTAACACTACCTAGAAGCCTTTTACTGCTGGTATTGACTATTGCTTGTCTATTCTGTGAAAGCTTCTACTATCACACAGAGGTTGAGACTGGAAAAATATCCTTCCCCAACACCAAGTATCTCAACATTTCTTTGAAAACCACATCTTTCTGAAAAGGAACTGGAGTCTCCACACATGAAGAAAAAGGGATGATACTATGATGTGATACAGTATCTTCACACATGGGGCTGGCACAGGAGGTTTGGCTTCAGGTAATTCTTTAGGCACTTCTGCAAGGAGACTAGGTCAAGGTACCACTCCACGTCGGGGCCACCTTGGTGTCATTAGGATTAGCCGAAGGTTTGGTGCCTCTGATTACGCACAATAAAGGGAAGGTATTCACATCCATTCCATCAGAGGTACTGAAACATATCCTCAATGAATGCTGTTGGGTCCAAGACTGGTGAGAAATAAATTTGGAGTTTGTGGTTTACGCCGATTGCAAACTAATCAATGGACCACTTTAACAAAACTACTTCGCCCTTCCAACTTGGTTTGTCTGCTATTATGGTCATTTCCCCGGAAGGAACCTTGCTGTCAAGCCTACCACAGTGTCTATTGCCCACATGTGCTTTTGCTGCCAGGAAGGTTAACAGGATGCCATCCCCATTTGTTGACACAAATCTACCTGTCCTATGGTGGGGTAGGATCCTTGTTGACAGCCGTGCATAAAAAATTCAACATCCCAGTGCTTATATGTTTGTTAGGATCAGATAAAGACGTCACCAGTTACAATCCCTGAAGCAAGCAAGACCTAACTGGAATTTCTAGAAAAACTCAATCAGAAATCAGTTTCAGAGTATTGACCAGTAGAGAGATCCAAAGTTATCACTGAAGCATCCCATTAATGTCCCAAGGCAGGAAGTGATGAGGGTGGATGCCTGTCTTTTACCAACCCCCCCCCCCCCTCTCTCTCTGGGAGTTGGCTCCTCTCACAAAACCATGCAGAGGAATCGGGTGAAGTCTCGTACAATTACACTATCTTCCTCCTCTTTGGGGTGAAAAAGTGTTAGGAAGGAACAGGTAATAAGAATAGGTAAGCTAGTTACCTGGTGACTAGAAGGTAACTATGACCTGAAGAAAGATTGTATATGCCTTCTTGCACGATTCCGGATTGTGGCTACCGTAAGAGTGATTTCCGATCACACCCAATGATAGCATGATTCCCAATCGCATGCATAATGATTGCAGTTCCCTATCGTATGGGTCTTGACCAAGGGTCATGGCCAATCCTGTGGGAAACTGATCATGAAGAATAACTGCAAGGAGGCTTGTTTTGCTGGGAAAGAATACAATCGTAGTGCTCCTGGGAAAATGAAACACAAGGATTAAAGCATGAGGGAAACTTGTTCCTCGTGAACGTAGCATCTTATAGCCTGCAATTGTGATTGCCGATAGCCTGCAATCGTGAATGTCGATCAAACGGAAACTTCACGAAAGTGCACATAGTCCATGTACTGAAGCTTATTCTCAGGGAAAGGAAAGTTACCAATAGGTAACCTTTTGTTTCTTGTACCAGGTGAGAATTGCGGAGCATACCCTCACTCCCACCTGTAAGCACAGATAGATCGGTCAGCAATCAGTATCTTTATCACTCTGCTGCGCAATAGGTAAGGACCAAACCCCAATGACTAGTCATACCGAGATTGCTTGATTCGTGACGAAGTTATTAGAACGCAGGTAAACTGGAACGTAGCACATGGACCCTTAGCACCTGGAAATCATGTGCTTGATGATTTTGGACATAGATAATTGGACGATTGTTTGCTTACACCATCATGTTTGTGTCGGCTCTCGTCTGCATGGGAGGTGATCATGTTAGTGCTGGCTCTCATTTGATTGGAGACTATTGTGTTTGGCCTTCTCTCTTATGCGTGGAGATGTTCATTAACAATCATGCACGTTGCGGAGATTGTGTTCAATTGTGGAGGGGTGGCTAAGAGGTGGTTGTGATCGCACTTGAGACCAGGAACAATGAGCAGTCATCACACTCGCATGTGAGGAAGGTGTTCATTGTTCGTCAAATCAAGAGAGGGGACTTGAGTCCGAGAGTACTGTTCCTGGGACCTCTTCTTAAGAAGTCAACCTGATGGAAGGAGACTGGATGCATCTGTTCTCCTTGTCTTGGAAGCTGGGCAGTAATTGCATGTGATGGTATAGCTAGTAATTTTAACCCTCTGGAAACGTTAAAACGTTGTAGAGGCCATAGACATTCTTATGTCTTCCTTCCTTAGATCACAGAATTAATCCAGTGACGGTGAGGTAGTCCTTGTGATATAGGGGAGGGCCACCTATTAGGATATGCCATGATTGCTCACAGTGACGTTCCTCTCTCAAGGTTCACTCCGAGTACAGTCTTGGAAGGTCCTCTTCTCCGAGTCTTCCAAGGTAATAATCTCTCCCTGCTTGATCTTGGTGAGACTCCTAATGAGGCGACTTACTGAGGTTAAAATCCATGAGAAAATATTTAAATGAAAATTATTTACGGAATTATTATAAACTCTTAATGCTATATCAAAGTCGCAAGAACTTGAAAACTCTTGCGCCATTGCCAGTCGTCATACATCCTAACATGAGGTTCACTGCGTGCCATGACATAGTGGCAGTACCGGGATGAAACTCGCTTATTGTATGTAGTCCGAAATGTCTCTGGAATGCGTTCTTTTCTAAACGGGAGAAGGAAAACAGTAAGAGACTTGGTTAAAACTTACAGCTAATGTTATGATGTTGAACAGGGTGACATAAGTCTCTTTTTATAATTCATATATGAAAGATTTGTTTTAATGTTGTAACTTTTATTATATTTCAATTGTTCATTACTTTCTCTTGTAGTTTATTTATTTATTTCCTCACTGGGCTCTGTTTTCCTTGTTGGAGCCCTTGGGCTTATAGCATCCTGCTTTTTCCAATTAAGGTTCTAGCTTAGAGTGCATTGGGGTGGGGAGTAGTGGCGTTCCCTCTAAAGCTCTCGACCCGCTGTTCGGCATTCTTTCTTAGAGACCGCAAGGAAAGCCTAGTCCAGTTCAAACCCCGTAGAGGTGGGCCTGGGTTAGGAATGGAAGAAGGTCTGGTCTCTTGTTCCCCGTGCTTTTTAGCGACGGTACCTTGAACGAGGTGGTTTCCCCTACTGGTTTGGCAGCCATAAAGAGGTAAATAAACAGCTCTGATGTAGTGGACCCTTTGAGGGTGAACGAGAACCGCATTATCTAAGTACCTCTACATGCACCACAGGGAAATGAATAGAGGTCCAACCTTTTGTTCCCACACACATGTATGTGGGTGCTAGCATCTTTACATGATCCTCTTATGAGTGCTGTAGAGTAAGATGCATATGTGACAGAAAGGTCTCTGCTGCCATCTTGGAAGGACAGTGATGCCACGTTTGCCGCCTTCTTCCTTCTGCTCCTAACATGGCACACCCATGTTCCTCTGGCCATTCTTTACAGTTTAGGGCAGGTTGAGAATTTGAAACACTGCTGGTTCCTGCATGGGTTACAAGTGGAATAGGGGTCACCCAACAGAAAAGGGAGCATGGGTTACAAGTTGAAGGGGGGTCAACCTCTAGAAAGTATTGAGCCGTTGTTGTTCTTCATAGCCAGGGCATTTCCTCATCCAGCATGCTTGCTCCATCAAAACACGAACTCACAAACAAGCTAGGGGAAAAACAGTCAGTTCAAGTTGCCGTAGTACCTTGGCTAGTCAAAGTCATGTCTGGAGCAAGAAAAAGGATTTGGCCCATGTGGGAAAAGGGGGTAACTCGGGTAACTCCCTTCTCTTCACACTAGCCTCCCACACAGGCAGTTTTTGTTGACCCGACAAGGTCAATGATGCTGTTATTTACTCCCCCATTGGAAGTACAAGGGTTTGTATTCATGTCATAACGAACTAAACTTAGAATGAATTCCATGCTCAAGTTCTTTTAATAAGGGCAAATATAAATAAAAGCAGATCAGACATGACTTCTACCATGTTGAATATTAAAGATTCACAATATTTTTTGTAATAGTTTACAATATTAATGATTGTTATTTCTTTAATTGTGACAGCTAAATTATTTTTTCCAAAATGCTTAAAAGGTTATCTTTTATAAAAAAAAAAAAAAAAAAAAAATGTTTAAAATGTAACCACTGAAAGTACCAAAAGATTAGACTACTACAATATATACTTTTAAGCATGCCTATGCAGAAACCTATAACAAGTCTGTTCTTTTGAACAATAGTTTTGTTTTAACATTATAAGAAAAGTTTTAACACATAATATAAGAAAATCTGTATCTTGGAATAAACAATATGCAAAACTTTAATTTTCTATCCAAATAGGGTAGTAAAAGTAGAAACATTGTGTACCATCTCCAATTTAAAAATTAAATACCTGTATATAATTTGTAACAATGCTTCTAAGCAATGTGCTTGAATTTGCTTATGTTTTAGTGTTTCTACAATGCTAATTGAAATTCCGCATGACCTCGTAAGTTGAGAAATAGGTGAATATCAAAGGGCAGAGAGATCAATAACCATAAGTCGTGTCATAACAGTACAAAATAGAAATGGAAGGAAGCTGACATAACAGTATTTGTTTTTTAATAAATAGTGCCATTGTTTGCTGTTCTTCAATTCAATGACTGATATCTGGATGTTGCTTTTCACAGCAACAAAACTTCAAAGTTGCAATATTTAAATTTCCTTGATTTCCTAAATCTTGAGGCAAATACAAAATTCTCTTTTTCATATACTGTAGTTCACATAGAGATCCACTTGTCATGTGGTTTACTATCAACCTTTCACAACCAATTGCCTGCAAATTTCTAGCAAGAGGAGAGCAAATATTGTGAAGGGGAAAAAAAGTGCTTGAAACAACAAAACTCCACAACCAAGCTTCCAGATAATCAATGCAGATCTCTTCCACTTTGACAAAAGCTAGATATAAACACAAGAAAACCAGGGTTGGAAACATGCAAAATTGTACAGTATCTTGCGTACCAACAATTAGTGATGCCAGGTTACCAGTTTTCTATTCTGTTGTAAAATATACAGCATCTGCAGTTCCACCAAAAAAATCAAACTGCTGAACCTCGAGCAAATACGGTAAATTTCCACAATAATTTATTCCTAAAGAGTTAAATACTTATAGAATCTGGAATTGTTTTTTCAATTCAAGCATTAACTTCCAATCAGTCTTTGATAGATCATCTCTAAAATAGTCTTTACAAGCATTTATAGATTCACGAGAAATTTTGCTCACTAACATATCTTCAGGCTCAAAATGTCGGCCAACTAACTTCGGCGTATGTCCTGGAACGTTTTCAATTTTGATGCAAACTTCGTCACCTTTCTTTGCTATATCAACATTTTTGTGATCAAATTCCATGGATGTGACTATTCCAATTTCAACAAACTGAAATAAAAAGAATAAAATTAATTTGTAAATTAAGACCAACATACCTATTTAGTATTTTTGCCAAATTGCAGATTTCACTCTAAACTAAACACTTGTCTTTATAAAGGGTTATTTTTTGCTTGAAATATTTAGTGATTCTTTTAAGAAGCAAATTTGGAGATCACAGCCACTAGCTACAAAATCACACATTTTCCTAACTATAAAAACCTGAATTCTTTGATAGGAGTAAGATATCAACAAATTTGGGAAAGGCCTTTTAAACATTTGAAGCGGTAGTAGTTGTTGATGGGTGGATAGTAGACAACTCAGCTCTCATAAACCCTGAACCTAAAAATGGCGTGTGGTTAAGGAGGGAATTACAACTTGAAAGGTCACAGGGTTTTAATTTATACAATATAAAATTACTTTAAAAAATCACAAATTTTTAAGTAATTTGTATTTTTCCTAACATACTTACTTAGAACTACCTTCTTAGGAGTTACTGGTAACTCTACCTAACCGACCAGCTTTTTTGTATAGTTTACCCTCTTTCCGTTTTCTAAGGGGTCAACCTCAGGCGGTGTGATATGTGCCCTGAGGCGACCCGGGGTCGGGAAGCGTACTAGCTCAGGTCGTCGACTCGTCAGTAAGTTTCGTTGGAACAGGTACTACTCGACCCTGCAGGTTCTCGGGGAAGGATGGGTGGGCCATAACCCGAAGGTAGTTCTAGGTAAGTATGTTAGGAAAAATACAAATTACTTAAAAATTTGTGATTTGTTCCAACACGGTTACTTACCTAGAACTACCTTCTTAGGAGACTTAAACTTTAGGAGGTGGGAGTGTCCTGCAGGGACCAGAAGCCGACAGGGAGGCACGCGAGAGAGGGAACCTCTAAGGAGGTTTTGCTTCTACGACCACTAGAAAACTGCACGAAAAGTAGGGGAAACTATCCAAAAAACTCACTTAGTGTCTAATGGCTTACCTTTTCAAAACCAACTCCGATGCATGTTCTCTTGAAGGACGTTTCTTCAAGTGACTAAGGTCTTTTCAACATCTTCCTGGGCAGTACGGCCCGGGGAAGGAAGGAAAGGAGCTGAGAGGGGGGGGGTAAGGTTAAGGAAGGAACTAGTGTCTCTTGGCATTAACACCCCGATTACACTGGGGCCATGACCTTAGATCTCTTTAAGGGCCGAAATGATTGGGCCAATGGAAAATCTGTCCAAGGATTTTCTCGAGCAATCTTTGAGTTAGTGTTCCGTGAAGGTGGACAGTCTAGACCAGGTCCCTGCCTTCAGGATCTTTCCCACAGCCATGTTTTTCTCGAAGGCCAGGGAGGTGCCCAGACCTCTAATATCATGTGGTATTGGTTTTCCTGGGAGAGGAGTCCCAGAAGCCTCGTAGGCCCTCTTTATCACCTGTCGCAGCCAGAAAGAGATAAGAGTTCTTCGAGACCGGTTTCTTCACCCGGCCTGTCGAGACGAATAAATTTTTGATCTGAGGGCGGAATTTTGCGGTCCTCTCCAGATATTTCCTTACTGTTCTCACGGGACATAAGAGTAGATCCTTCGGGTTGTCGGAGCGAGGGATGGCTGGCACCGAAAAACCATCAAACCGAGGATCCCAACATGCCGGGATCTGTGTCTTCGCCACAAAGCTAGGGACGAACCTAAAGGTAACTTCTCTCCACCCTTTGGAGTGTGAGACCTCGTAAGAGAGGCCTTGTAACTCGCTAACTCTTTTCGCCGAGGCCAGGGCTAAGAGGAATGCTGTTTTAAGTGTGAGTTCTCTGTCTAGTACGTCCCTGAGAAGTTCGAAGGGTGGCTCTGACAGAACCTTGAGAACTCTGGCTAGGTTCCACTGCGGAACCCTTACTTCCTGGGGGGGACATGATTGTTCAAAGCTGCAGATGAGCATAGAGATGTGCCTCGAGGCTCCCAAGTAAATGCCCCTAAGAAGGAAGACTTGACCTAGGGCTGCTCGTACTCCCTTGATGGCCGGAATAGACGAGCCCACGTCGTCTCTCAGGTACACCAGAAAGTCTGCAATGTCCTGGATCGACGCCCCTAAGGGCCTGATGTTCTTGGACGCACACCACTTCACGAAGACTGCCCACTTTGCTTGGTAAACTACTGCCGAGGAACGCCGTAGGTAACCCGACATCCTTGCCGCGGTTCTCGACGAGTATCCTTCTTTCTTCAGTAGCTTCTCGATAACCTCCACGCGTGAAGGCGGAGGGATCGAGGGTTTTCGTGCCACCTGTGAAAGTGAGGTTGACGCAGGAGGTCTGGCCTGTCCGGAAGCGGCCAAGGAGGACGAAGAGCTAATTCTTTTAGGTCTGTGAACCAGTCTCTCTCTGGCCACCAGGGCGCTACCAAAGTCATCGACAGGTTGGACGTCGCTCTCACTCTGTTTAACACTTGCCTGATCAAACTGAAGGGAGGGAAGGCGTACACATCGAGGTCGTCCGAGGGATGTTGGAAGGCGTCCTCGAACGCTGCCGACGGGTCTGGGACTGGAGAACAGAACACGGGGAGTTGGGCGTTCAGACGTGTGGCGAACAAGTCTATCACTGGGGAGCCCCACATTAGGATGACTGCCCGAGCTACCTCCGGATGTAGGGTCCACTCTGAACCTATCACTTGACCCGCCCTGCTGAGGCCGTCGGCCATCACGTTCCTCTTTCCTGGGATGAACCTTGCCGTCAGTTCTATCCCTTCTTCTGTCGTCCACTCTAACAGTTCCGTGGCTAGGGCGCATAGAACTCTTGACTAAAGGCCCCCCTGTTTTTTTACATACGCCACTACTGTGGCGTTGTCGCACATTAACGCCACCGTGTTTCCTCGCAGGAAGTGTACGAACTGTCGACACGCCCTCAGAACCGCTATGATCTCCAGGATGTTTATATGGAGAGACGCCTCCTCGCTGGACCACTGCCCTTTTGTCAATTCCCCTAGCAGGTGTGCTTCCCAACCCTCCTTCGATGCGTCCGTGAACAGCATCTCCGGGGGATCGGGGGCGAAGGGCATTCCCTTCTCTGTGTTCGACCTGAAGTTCCACCAAAGAAGGGTCTCTTGCGTCTTCGGGAGGACTGTGACTCTTTTGTGGGGCTCCTTGCCTTGGGTCCACGATTCCTTCAGATTCCACTGTACCGGGCGGAGCCTGTGTCTCCCTTGCGGTACTAATTTCTCCAGCGAAACCAGGTGACCCAGTAATTTCTGCCAGTCCTTGGCCCTCCTGGGTTGGCCCGTCAGGAAGGGTTGAAGGATATGTTCCAGGTTGTCTAACCTCTCCCCTGAGGGGAAGGCTCTTACTAACTGGGTGTCCAGGACCATCCCCAATAAGTCATTCTGGTGCTGGGGACTAGTTGGGACTTTCCTAGGTTGACCGTGATCCCTAATCCCTTGCAGAGGTCGAGCAACATCACGCCTTGCTCCTTCAGTTGTTCCCTTGAGGCAGAAAGAAGCAACCAGTCATCCAGGTACCTGATCAGTCGTATGCCTTTCTCGTGCGCCCATGCCGAGATTGTGGTGAAAACCCTCGTGAACACCTGCGGAGCCGTCGATAGGCCGAAGCACAGGGTTTTGAACTGCAGGACACTGGACTCCCACTTGATTCTGAGGAACTTCCTCCTGGAGGGGTGCACGGCGATTTGAAAATAGGCATCCTTGAGGTCGAGGGACATGAGGAAATCCCCCTCCCTCAAGGCTGCTAACACTGTCTTGGGGGTGTCCATTTTGAAGTCCGTCTTTGAGACGAACTTGTTTAGGGCTGAGAGGTCTATGACCGGCCTCCATCCTCCTGTCGATTTCTCCACAAGGAAGAGCCTGCTGAAGAAACCCGGGCCGGGGTTCTCCACTGTCTCTAAAGCTCCTTTGGCAATCATGGACGCTACTTCCTCCTGTAGCGCCGACCTCTTCAAGGGGTTCTTTGGAACCAGCCACTCGGCCCGGTGGGCTGGGATGAGAGGGGGAGGCTCTTTTAGGAAAAGGAGTCTGTAGCCCTCCTTCAGGACCGTCACCGTCCAGGGATCCGCACATGCTTGCCAAAAATGTCTGAGGCATCCCCCTACTAGGGTCTCCTGTAGGAGTAGGGGGCCTCTCTTCCTACCTCCTTCTGGAGGAGCGGCCAGAGCGACCTCTCCTAAAGTTAGGAGGGTCTGAAGACTGACTGAGGGCCTTTGTGGTCCTACGGGTGGGCTGCTGAGAGGCTTGAAGCCAAGGAGCTGACGGTGGTTCTCTTCGAGGCAGCAAGGGGGTGGCCTGGGAGGAGTGAGGGATGTCCGCTGAGGCTCTTCTAAACCCGGACTTCCTCATAGGGGAGGGCCTAGGGTCCGCGTCTCTCACCTTCTCCATCGTATCTTCCACCAAATTGATGGGGAAAATGTCATTTCCCCACACGGAGGAATTCCTCAGTCTCCTCGCTTCTCTGTCCGGTAACTTCCGCACCAGTTTGCTAAGTACCGTATCCCTCTTCCTAAGAACCCAGTTCGTAGTCACAGACAGAGACTGGGATGATAAAAACTTAAAGGCCTTGCCTCCCGAACTAACTAGCTCCCTCAGCATGGCCTGATTGTCCGGGAGGGAGAGGTCATGGGACGCGATGCCTGAAACCCCACCAAGGCGCAAGACCACCAATCCAACCAGGTAGACAAGGTCCTGTGCCATGTCCTCCATCATAGAGGCTTCTGATGGGGAAAAGCACACGGGGGCAGTGGAGGCCCTGTCTTCCGAGGCTCCCTGGTTCAGTGAGGTCACCGCTGCTTCTACCGCACGGGGTCCACCGCGATGCTCTTCTGGGACGTAAAAACGTTTCTGTGATTTTAGGCCCGGAAGAAGCTTGGAGGAACTCTGGCTTCTGGGGGCCTCTGCCAGTCCTGCCAGGTATTCATCTATTTGTTCCATCCCCAACTTCACGTCTGGAGCGAGAGGGAGAGACAATGAAGGCTTTTGTTGCACCGGGCTGTCGATCATTCTGGACAGTCCGGAGAGCATGGCCTTTGCAGCTGAGGGCTTAGGTTCATCCAATCGGTGATGCCGACGAATTAGGGCCAGAACCATACGGTAGGAGGAGATGTCGTCAGACGAGCACTCTCCTCCTTCCACCAGGTCTTCCGTCACCAGTTCCTCCGTACGGGGGTACTCCGAGACGGTGGGAAAGGCAACGCTGGACGAGTCTGCCAGTGGTATGGGCTGCCCCGTGGGGACGAAGGTATCCGTCATGGGAGTACCTTGTTCCACGGGGGACTCCGTGGATGGGGGATCCATGCGGACCGAAGGGCGCCCTTGGTGATTTAGGAAGGCCTCCAAGGTGCCCGTGGTCGACGCTAAGCCTTCCTTTATAATCCGTACATCCTTCCTAAGGGAAGAAGAAGCAGGGCCACCGTTGGGTTAGTCACTACACAGGGGGCCCGGTTCGACCCCTCTTGCCGGGCGACTGGTCCGAAGGAGGAGGTAGGAGGATGAGACACAGAAGGCGAGGCTCTAGGGAGCCACCCGGAAGCGGCCGCGGCTGTGGTAAACCTAAACAGCTCGCTCCGGGGCACTGTGAAATTCACCCACTCCTTGGACTTGCTCCTCTTTGCTTTCTTTTATTACTTTAAAAATTAGTGATTTATCCCTACTCAAATACAAACTATTGTCGTTAAATATGAAATTACTTAGGAGGAATGAAGTCTCTATTTCCAAACTGACTGGTTTGCTTTACATTGAAATGAGAGGCCCCTTGTACCTGTACAGGAGCAAAAGTGAGGACTCCTATCAACCTCCAAATGACCTGGCCATGACTTTGCAGCAGGTAATGGAATAGGTTCCTAGCTGGTAACTGGAAGATGGTCATGGGAGAGGATACAGAAATGTATGCTCAGTCACTTACAATAAATGGTTTTCATACAGTTTTCCTATCCTTCCCTTTGTCTAGATGGATGGGAAAGATATGTCCATGTCTAAACAAATCTTGTCTGTTTAGCAAACTTGTTCGATTATGCAGCTTATCTACATCTAGTGTCCGATCCAGAGCACAATGCTACACCCACTGTACCCAAAGGGAGGGGAAGAAAGAGGAGGAAAAAAGGCCAGCAAATCTTTCTCTTAAGTAGTGACCGCTATCTTGGATGACATGTTTCTTATCCTGTGAAGGTGCTAGATTTTGCTACAAAATCTGTTGTGCAACTACCACAGAACCAAGGGTGAGGATATCCAAGGACATGTGGCTATATTCCCAAAGGTAGTGAGCAGAGAAGGTTGCCTGTCATTACCAGACTCCTACCTGCAAGACCTTCAAGGTTCCTCCTGAGAACTAAGGTAGGTATGATATCTGACTTTATGTACTTGAATCCCGGATGGTCCTTCTGTCTCATTGCTTGCAGGATAAGCATGCCTGATTGTCCCTGAAGTGCAATAGGAAACTATTCTTGGATCATTTCCCTTTATACTTTCCAGTGCTGAGAAAGAATCTGGTGCTTTGCTTGAAACTCTGAGTCCTCAAGTTAGTGTCATAGTGTCCTCACAGGACAGAGGTTAGTAATCCTCCTCCCCACTTATCACTCGTTGTTGAGAAGAAATGAGGAAGGAATCAAAGACGTGAACAGCTGGGTTCTGGGTGACCTTCCACCCTTCAGAAGGACTTGTGACACAGGAAATGCCATGACACTCGCTTCACTGAGGGCCACGTTTGTAGAAGCCAGTCTTGAGGGACAGATCCCAATCTGACGGCCCTCTCTAGGCCTTGAGATATCCAAAGACTCTAAACACATTCCATTCTACTGCTTGGAGTTCCAGAGTAGGGGAAGACTACTCAAAGCTCTTTGAAAGCCTTGAATAATCCCATGAAGAAGAAAGGACTACACATTAATCTGAAAACTTAGTTCATGGCTGAGTGATAACCTTTCCCCCTCGGAGGCTAAGGAGCTTCCTCAACAAAGGTAGATGAGGAAAATGGCTGATCCGAATGCCATTTTGTCTATTGTCCCAAGCCCATTATCATCAAATGTCTGTTGAACAATCGACAAATTAGGTATACGAGTGGGAAGGCATGTTTGTCTAGATGTTCCCAGGGGTATTAAAAGACATCCTCAAACACTGCCGACAAGTCTGGGCCTGAAGAACAGAAAACAAAATTTCTTGTTCAATTTAGTGGCAAGCAGACATAAGTAAACAGCCTTTTTGCCATGCAATGATGTAGAGATCACTTCTGACTCTACTGTATCCATGAGAACTCGATGTATCTGCTCGAACATTCATCTTGTGTTGTGAAACCCTTGCTGACATCTCTTCTACACCATTAAAGTGTACATCTGATTTGCTAACTGTCAAAGGGTGTGTTCAACGGTGCCCCTAGTTTCTTGACGTAATGCATGAACAATACTTGCTCCTAACTACCGTAGTGACCTATTAAATTTATGCTAGCAATGTTGCTTGCATATCCAGCAGGTTGATATATAGGTACATTTCTTCAGTGTATCATATCCCTGAGATGGGACCGATTCCTCAGGTGTGTGCCCCATCCCTCCTTGAATACATCATAGAACTACAGCATTCCGAAGGTGAGGAGTTCCCGTGATGGGGTTTTTATTGCTCTGCCACCAGGCTATTCTTGTTCAACTGGAACCAGATGGTAAGAAGTCATAGTATGAAGTTTAAAGATGATGATGTAGAAGAGAAAGAGGAACTTGAATTTCACATTCTATGAGGTCATACAAGCCAATGATGCTGCTTCCATGAGGGAAGACACCACAGGGGTCTCTTTGAAGAGCCATCACTACCAGGTGATAAGCCCTTAGTAACGACGCTTCAGGCACAACTGGTGCAATCACTGGTGGAGACACCCTGAGGAATGAGCTTCACCAGTGAAGGAAGATCTCATAATGTTGACAGATCTCTGTGCATGGGAAGATCTTGTGTCGTGGGCAGGTGTTAACGTGCATAAAGATCTCAGTACATGGAGGGATCTCTGCACATTGGGAGATCTTAGCATGTAGACTGAAGTGGTGTGACACAACAGGTGATAGATGCTGCGACCATAAAGACACTGGACAGGCGCATGGTGTCCGATAGTATGGAAAGACAGATCACTCGGTGACCGGAGCAGGTGGAAACTGACCTCGAGTTCACACTGAACAGGTGAGAGGGGACTGATGATAAGGCCTTGTATCATCTTCATACTTATGCCCCTCACGTGAGGCAAGAACTCTATGTAGGTTCCGCTTCACATCGGTTGTCATCTTACTAAGGGAAATCCTGAGATGTTCCTCGAACATGCTGAAGGGAGGGGAAAAGGGCGGTGTCCATTATGACAGACAATATGCATGCTGTCTCGAACGCATGGTTAAGTGATATACATCTTGGAGATGAGTATGTTCCTGATAAGCACCTTCCACACATACACAGGGAGATTGATCTAAGTCACACTAACTACGGCTAATCGGTGTTCTTGAACGAAGATGCTATTTTCTTTGGGTCAGCAATAGTAGTGATTGCAGGTTTGGTCAAGAGTGCTGCATTTGATACAAGACTGAGAGCAGCCCAAGCCAATACTTCTTCTTGCTGTGGGATAGTTTATTGGCACTCACTGACCTCGGACTGAGACTAAGCACAGTAGCAGTAGCTGCACATGCATATACTTCTTCCTGGTATGGGATACGCTTTGGCAAGTACTGCTTCTATCTTTTTCCCCTAAAAGAGAGAAGAAAGAATGGCCGATCATCCAGGGAAGGGGAAAGAAAGGCGACACCCTTTATCCAGACTAATAGTGAGTGTGCTTGGTCCATTTGAATGACAGTGATCGTGCTTGGTCCATTTGAATGACAGTGATCGTGCTTGATCCCATTTAAGACCAAACACTGGTACCAGGCACATGAGTTACTACTACATACTAAGACACTGGTTCTCTGTATCGCACCATCCCTCCACCCACACACGGGGAGAGATCGGTCGGAGTACACATAAACAATTACCATGATGAAGATTTCTATTTATTGGTTTCACAGAAGTCAGTATGAAGTTTAAAGATGATGTAGAGGAGAAAGAAGAACTTGAATTTCACATTCTATGAGGTCTTACAAGCCAATGATGATGCTTCCATGGGGGAAGACACCACACGGTCTCTTTGAAGAGCCATCATTACCAGGTGATAAGCCCTTAGCAACTCTCGGGGGTCGGGAAGATGCTTTAGGGAAGAAGGGTGGTATGTCTCCCATTAACACTCAGGGCGCTCCAATGTAGGAATGCCCAAGGTATGGCAATTTTCAAGTTCAGTGTCATCATTGTCATAAGGCCACACTAGCAAAGAAATGAATTTTAACATGCCCAACCGGAAGAAGGACTTTGATGGAGAACAGTGTCTTTTATTTAGTTTAACTAGAGAACAACAGCATATCTTTCTCTTCTTCCTTTAATATCCCTCGAACCCAACGATCGGTCAGCAAATTAATTCAATATAAAAGAAAATGACAAACATTAAAACATCCAGAATTTGAGGAAGTACAGGGGCAAGCCTGTACTGTGCTATAGCTGAAATCAAAGTGAGCACCAAGTTGCCTGTCAGATAGGCGGGGGGGTATCCTCCACCCGCCAACAACTACCACCACCTTGTTAAAAGTTTTAATAGCCATTTCCAAGTTTGCTGAAATCATACTCCTATTAAAGAATGATAGTTTGCATTCGTGTAGGAACAAATGTTTACCTTTCACAAAATTTGGACATGTAATAAGGCATGACAAAATATGGTAAATTAAAGATGATAATTTATTGAATTTGGGTCATATGGGCCAGCACTGGGGCTGAGAAAGCTATTCAGTGATGAGCACAACTTGGAGAGAGCCCTGCAGTTGCTCATGAAGTACAACTTTAGAGATTGGTGTGCAAGGTGAAACAATGTAAGAATGGAGGTATAGTTAATGGCATAAAATGTGTGCAACTTGGGATGCTGCATAGATCCTTTGGTAATGACCACAATGCACTGCATGAAGAGTGCACCAATTATACAATAGCCTATAAGCAAAGGAAGTTATATAGAATTCAAGTCTGGAATGCAAAAAAAAGTTATTTGCTATTCACATGAACACTGTTTATGGACTAAGAATTATATCATGCAAAGAAAAAAATTGACGTGCTGCTTATATACAGAAATTTATTTGACGAAAATTAAAATACAGTACCTCTTTCGATGGAACGCATAGAGGTGTTCCTGTTCTTAAAACTCCAGCCTCAATATTAACTCCTAATACAATAGGGTCACGTTTGTTAAATATAGCCTGAAAAAAAAAGTAAATAGTATGAGTGTAATAATATTTCATGTATATATACACACTACCAAAAATAAATTGATGGAGTTTGTCTTTTCATTCTTTCATTTTTAATTACATCTTAAATGTCCCTATACTAAACACCACATTCTAATTGTTTTGTCTGCTTTTCCAAATTTGTAGGCATTACTGATTAACATTTTGTAGTATTTTAAAATCTTTAAATATTTCTATATTACTGAATATTACTTGCTTTGGTCATTTAATTTTTTTATTTATATGACCATCTAATTACTTTTCTGTAAACTGTAAAGTAAAATCTTTTTCTCTGCATATTACTTCTTTATAAAATTCAGTATTTATCATGATGAGATATGGAAAAATTTTCCAAAGTTAACTAGACATTAAAATAAAAGGAAGAAATAGCTACTAAAGACCATAATTCTTAAGAAAACAAAAAGGAACAGCCAGAATGCAACTGTTATTACAGTAAGAAAAGAACACCTAAGTATTAAATAGTCCAATACAACAAGTACAGTTACATGATATAAAATTTAATACATGAGAAGCAACCAAATTGGATGGGTAAGGTATGAAAAAAAAATATGTAACTGGTTATGTAAGGTTTAAAAAAATGAAACTGGATGTGTAAGTTATAAAAAGATAACATAAGTATAAAAAAAGAAAATGAAAAACGACAAAGAAGGGACATTAAAGCTGAAAGGAAGGATAATGAACATGTGCAACTAGAACAACTAAAAAATGGAGTAAGCATTAGATTTCGGGTGCATGAAAGGCAACTCTTACGAACATGTAAGATAGAGCAATAATAGATACTATCAATGGATAAATCAGTATGTACTTACTACTATCAAGGAATTATACTACATGCATTCCTAATTACAAATCTTACCCAATATTAACGGGGGGCAAATCACTTAGCAAGATAAAATCATAAGTAGTTATACACATTATATCAATATTAAAAGGAAAATAACCCTCCAAAATTTTTTTTTTTTACAATAAATAGAATTAACTAGAGTACTTACAGTTGGTATAATTTTTAATCGACTGGGGAATACTGCAATACTTCGGAATTCATCTTGCTTTTTCTTCTTGTATTCTTTAAGATACTCGACATATCTGTCTCCAAGATGATATATAGTCTCTTCTGAGAATATTTTTACTCCTTCCTGTAAAGTTAGTAGAACTATAAATCACAAATTTTTATGTAAAGTGAGCAGATCTATTAAAATATATATTAAAATAAGAACATTTTTATAAGCAGGGAAGCCCACCCACCTGCCAGTCTGCTAGACTCTCATTTTTGACCTTAGGCCTAAGACTTGCAGGGTGATTGGGGCAGGATGTGTAACTTGAAGGACTCAGGTTTGTATCGCTACAAAAATCACAAAATACTTTGGAAATTTATTACTACATGAATACAAACCCTCGTCTTTTAACCCTTTTACCCCCAGGCTATTTGGAAATTTCCAACCCTTAACCCCCAAGGGGTTATTTTTTTCCCAGCACATTTTGCAGTATATTTTTTTCAAATTGCTCTAACAGCCTTAATTTTTGTCATAGAGAGGTCAGGTTGGTCTCATTCTCTTGGAAAATGACTGAATTTTCTCAAAAAATTATCAAAAATATGAAAAAAAAATTTTTATAGGATTTTTTTGCAAGGACGTACCGGTACGTCCATGGGGGTAAAAGGATGGCTTTTGTGAAACGTACCAGTACGTCCTTTGGGGGTAAAAGGGTTAATAGGAGACTCATCCTTCGGAAGTCCCTGTGAACAAGAATCTAGCTGGTTTAACTTTTCCAGGAAATGCCAGAGCACCTGATCCTGCATAGGAGTAAAGTTGATGACTCCTGCCAACCTCATAACAATATGAGCATATATATGACACAGGCATTACATTGGACCCATACCAAAAGTAAATTATGATGGGTCATGGGTACAGAATGTTTGTCTGAATGTATACACATCAAAGAATAGGGATTAAATACATTTTATCTATCCTCAAGTCTTGGAGAATGGGGGACAGATCCTTCTCAAAAGAATCTTGTCTAAAAAGAAAGGTTATTCAGTTATGAAGCTCCCCTACATCTACCATTTAGTCCAATTCATAGCAGCCATGGAGAAGAAATAATTGTAAAAGGCTAGTTCTTCTACCTTTCATTCTAGGTTTATGACAAAACAGCTATCTAAAGCAGGGTTTACAAGATCGAACAGTGGTTGTCAAACCTGTTTGTCAAACGGTTTGAAGAGATGGGGTCAGCCACAAATGTACACGTTTTGTGGATATTGAAGCCCCGCCCACAAAAGTCAGGCGAGAACAGACATTCTTCAAACCGTTCGACAACCAAATACCCCATTCACACGATCGAACATAACTTCAAACTCTTGTCTATCGAACCGTGTTTAACGAACCATTCAACTGTGTAAACCCGCCTTTAAACAATATGCATCTTGTCACAAGAGAATTAGACCGGCTATATAAACTGATGAGCGCTCACTGCGGGAACATGGGTGAAAGTTCCCAAGGACCTGTTGGTATACTTCTACAGGTAGTGAGAGGTAAAGGAAATCTGCATTATTATTATTATTACTATTATTATTATTATCATCATTATTAGTTGCTAAGCTACAACCCTAGTTGAAAAAACAGGATGCTGTAAGCCCAAGGGCTCCAACAGGGAAAATAGCTCAGTAAGGAAAGGAAATAAGGAAAAACCATGAGAAGTTTAAGAACAGTAACAACATTAAAATAAATCTTTCACATGTAAACTATAAAAGCTTGAAAATAATAAGAGGATATAAACTTCAAAATAACAAGAGGAAGAGAAACAAGACTGAATAGTGTGCCCGAGTGTACCCCCAAGACAGTGGAAGACCATGGTACAGAGGCTATGGTACTACCCAAGACTACAGAACAATGGTTTGATTTTGGAGTGTCCTTCTCCTAGAAGAGCTGCTTACCACAGCTAAAGAGTCTTCTACCCTTACTGAGAGGAAAGTAGCCACTGAACAATTACAGTGAAGTAGTTAACCTCTTCAGAGAATAAGAATTGTTTGATAATTTCAGTGTTGTCAAGCGTATGAGGAAAGAGAAGAATGAGTAAAGAATATGCTAGACAAAGACGAAACGAGCAGTAACCAGAGAAAGGGATCCAATGTAATACTGTCTAGCCAGTCAAAGGACTAAATAACCTTCCTAGCGGTAGTATCTCGAACGGGTGGCTGGTGCCTTGGCCAACCTACTACCTAGCCGACTGTCTTAATTCTTAGCCACTGACACATTCCTGCGAGCTAAGGAGGACCCAATATCCCTAAATAAGGGAGTCCCTCCCAGAGTTTAGCCTCCAACCCCTTCACTGTTTGAGGTATACAGTAGGCACATGTAATGGAGTCACAAAACCAGAAAGAAACTGTTCCTGGATATCTTTCTCTTTATCCTTCCCATGCTAACAAGTCTTGGGAACACAGACCTGAAGCACCAAGTCTTTTTAAAATAGCAACATGGAGCCCCTGTCTGACAGTGAAGCCAGTCATTCTGATGCCCTTTGGATGCCTCCTGAGAAGAGATGGAGAATTGAATCTGGTATCGTGGGAATCATGGTCTCAGTCACAAACTCGAGAACACGCCAAGGAGATTTTCTTTCATCCTTTTGAATTAGTTACTGTACATACAAAATGTGAATCACTTCCCAACTCACTTCCCTAAAGCTACAATAACCAAAAAACCTTCAGTCAGATTTTTTCCTGATGCTCATCTCAAAGGCTTGTATGGGGCATGCATAAGACTTAATAACACTGGTCACATATCACTCCAAGGACTGAGGTCCTGGGGTAGGAATGACTGCTTGAAGCTCCCTATGGACAGAGATATCCTCAACTTGACAAAAAGGTCTTTCTTCAAAGGGCTTTGCTCAAAGCTGAGCAGTAGCCTCTTCCATCCACAACCGAGAGGTTCTTCTCTTGACAAAGACAAAGAAAAGAAATCTCAAAAACTACGCTAGAATAGCTAAGATTAGAGAAGTACCCCATCATTGACAGCAATTGTAGAAAAAAGTCCACTTCCTTGGAAGAAAGCTGCAGAGGGCCATCATAGGTTCCCCAGACATCTTTTAAGTCTCTTGCAAAAAGCCTTTCGCTCATAGAAAATGCTATAGTCTCTAATCGAGGAGTGCAAACAAGTTTCAGGAATGGAGGTATCTCTCAAGGTGTGGCAGACGAGAATTTTTTTTCCAAGGGGTAGTTCTCTCTGGAACTCTACTAAAAAGGCTAACATATCAGAATCCCAGGGGCCTCCTGACACCTGGCGTGATCAGCACTCCGTTGATCCTCTGTAAATCAAGAGGATCAGGGGCAATATGCACAGGAGTACAGGTGATCCCAGGATGTTGGAAAGTGACCTCAAACCTTTCTCATCATTCTGAAAATTGGGATATTCCAGTTTAGCAATGTAGCGAAAAAATCAATCACCTCTGATCCCCCGAGAGTATGGACAAGGAGAGGACCACTCTAAACTTACAACCTGCAGTGTGTGTCAGCTAGAACATTCCTCTTGTTAGGAATGAACATTGCTGACAGCTCTATAGCATTATTCAAGGACTGTATAAGACAGTCCCTCCTTGTTTGTTGACAAAAGTTACGACTGTAGTGTTGTAAAGCATCAAACTTTGTTGAAAAGCTTGCAGTGCTAGGAATATTTCATGCATTTACAACAGGATATGTAGGCAATTTTCTTCTGGGAACTCTACCTCCAAAGCACTTGATTCTTCAAATGCGCGTCCCACCCCTGCTTGTATGCAGATTCAAACAGAAACATCCAAGATGGGGAGTTGCGTGTACCTTCCCTGGTGGGATTTTAATCATTCAGCCTCCATGGAAGTTTTTCCTATAACTCTTGCTCCACGGGAATAAGATGGGAAAGGAAGATCACTTTCTGCTGGACATTGAAAACACATGTGTAATGAATTTCTCCAAGGAAATTGAACCAAAACCAGAGTAAAGAGCTAAGAAGACAATACCCACAGTCTTAAGACTCATCAGACAAAACCAAAGTGCACATAAAAACTGTGATATTAGTGAGGAAAAGGAAATGGGCTTGCACCTTCAGGCACACAGAATTTCTCAACCAATAGAGCGCGGGGGGCAGGATGTTGCTAGACATACCACAATAAATTCTTGGGCCAAGAGATCTGAGAATTCACTTTGTTCAAAGGAAGTGATTAAGTTCCAAACATAGGCATCTTTAATGAGGTCTTTGATCCTTGAGAGGTTCCAAAATGTCGATCAATGACTATTGAAGCCACTTTCATAGGAACCACAGTTGTAAGCAAGATCATCACTCATTCATGGGATTCTCTGCCTCCAACCAACCAGAATCAGGTGCTCTTGGGAGTTTGGAAATAGGTGTAAGCAATTCCTTCAGGAGACATTTTTTTGGTTCCAGGGGATGACTACAAAGTCATATGGCCAACAAAATGCACAAGGATGATGAGATAATGGTAGGTTTGAATATAAACCTGTCACACATTTGCAACATATCCAGGAAACAACTAAAAACCCTTTTACTTTTAATCAATTAATCAGGTTTACCCAGACCCAACAGCTTATCCATTTATCTAAAAAAGAATGCAAAAAGATTAAATTTGAAGCAGTAAGAGTATGAGTGTACCACTTGTGGTCGAAATCAAAATAGGGTGTCTAGCTTGACTGACAGGTGGGTCAGGCTTCGCAGCCACCTACCAACTGTTAAATTTTAACAGCCAATCCTGCTTCACTAACATCATACTCCTATTAAAGGTCAATCATTTGTATTTGTGTAGGAACAAACTACTATAATAATCAAAGTACAATACAGAAGAGTAATAGGATTTGAAAGAATTTTATATAAACTAATTATGACAACAATTTCAATGTTACAACAAGCTTCCAATTTTAAGAATTACAATACCTTATCTGCTAAGTCTTGCGCATCTTTTTCAACCTTCACATCAAAAGCAAGAATTACAGCATACATAGGATCATGCTCCAGCATGGCAGCTGCACGCATGACATCACGTTTTACTACTGGACCTACGCGGATACCTGAATAAGGCACTGAGTTTGTTTTGAAAAATTCAAGTAGTGCTTCCAAAGCCCCTAAAGTTGATGCTTGAACATAAACTCCTCTTTCTTTTACCTAGAAATGAAAAGAAAATTCGTAACCTTGTCTAACATGAACATGTTCATTAGCTACAAATAATGTCATAAGAATATAAATTCAACATAAGCAACTGGAAATCATTTGCAACTACTGTATACTGTACATTAAATATATCAAATTTGAGTATAATTGCATAAAATAAATCTATGAAAAACTTTAACCTAAAAAAAAATGTCACTAGGATAACTGATGTGTCACCATTTTACAATTTAGTTATATGTCATATACAGTAAGTCAAAATAAGTTTAGGACAGGAATCATCATTACACTGAAAGAATATCAGATGACTTACTAAACATTTTAGCTCAGAAACATTGCATATACTTGAGTACCAAACCACTGAAAATTACACAAAGATGAGCGATATAAAAAATCTTACTGTTCTGTAAGGAACATATTAAAAAAACAGCAATTTTTTCCTAAAAAATCATAGAAAAATAAAATGTGATTAAAATAAATGTACTTATTAAGTAAAAATACAAAGATGAATAAATCTAGCTACCACTTACCTTCATGGAGCGCATTGCAGAATGGAATTCTCTGTCAACTTCTTCTTTGATAATATCTACCTCATCATCATGATACGCTACTTTAAGGCTAAGTCCGGGAATAGCTTTTTCTAAATCACGAGCTGCAATTTTGACACCTTGGGCTGCTGAGATTTCTTTAACTTCATCGTACTGCCCTTTGACACGAATCTCCTTAAGAGGTTTGGGAAGCAGTAAAGACCTGATAATTTGGATATCAAACTTCATTAGTCGAGGAAATAAAAGGCTTAATTGGAAAAAGGCAATTTTATATGTAATGATATTGTGTTCTTTATCTTGGCCATACATTCTTATGTAACTGCCATAATGCTTTAATCTAACATAGCATATACCCATAGAATCATCATCATCATCATCTCCTACGCCTATTGACATAAATGGCCTCGGTTATATTTCGCCAGTCGTCTCTATCTTGAGCTTTTAAATCAATACTTCTCCATTCATCATCTCTTACTTCACGCTTCTTAGTCCATGGCCAAATGTCAACATAGAAAGGAGTATAGCAAAGGACACCAGTGGCTCGATAAAAAATACAGTAACTGGTATTAAATGCTTTGCAAGTAAAAATTAGTCAGAAAGCAAAGGTTGAAAAATTCATCAATATATCTTCAAGGAAGATATCTCAACCAAAATAATAAACTATACTGTACAATGTCAAGTGTCTGCATTGTCAAATATGTCCACTCAAATTTAAGGGTGATTGCAAAAAATAAAAGCTCTAGAGATGAATGAAAAAAAAAAAGAAGGTTTTAGGGGGTGAAAGCAATAAAAAGTGTTTAGGAAATGCAAAAAATCTAGGGGTTTTGATATAGGAAAACCTATCTTTTGAGAGATGCCTCCAACAATTTTCTTGTAAAAGGCTATAACATTAATCTTACCTAAGGGTACACTTGGGCACACTATTGTATCTTATCTCTTCCTCCTGTTTTTTCGAAGTATGTTATTTTCATTAGTAAAATAAATTTTTGAATATACTTACCCGATAATCATGTAGCTGTCAACTCCGTTGCCCGACAGAATTCCACGGAAGGGATACGCCAGCGATCGCTATACAAGAGGGGGGTGTACTCACAAGCGCCACCTGTGGCCAGGTACTGCAGTACTTCTTGTTGACACCACTTCAATTTTTCCTCGGTCCACTGGTTCTATGGGGAGGAAGGGTGGGTCAATTAAATCATGATTATCGGGTAAGTATATTCAAAAATTTATTTTACTAATGAAAATAACATTTTTCAATATTAAACTTACCCGATAATCATGTAGCTGATTCACACCCAGGGAGGTGGGTGAAAACCAGTGTACATGTATATCAAGAAGCTAAGTATCCCGTATTTCATATTATCAGTTATTCAAAATAACAATGAAATTACAAGTACCTGGTAAGGAAGTCGACTTGAGCCATTACTCTGCCTTAAATAAGTTCGTCTTCCTTACTGAGCGCAGCGTTCCTCTTAGGAGGCTGAACAACTCTAAGGTGCTGAAGTATCAAGGGCTGCAACCCATACTAAAGGACCTCATCACAACCTTTAACCTCGGCGCTTCTCAAGAAAGAATTGACCACCCGCCAAATCAACAAGGATGTGGAAGGCTTCTTAGCCGACCGTACAACCCATAAAAAGTATTCAAGAGAAAGGTTAAAAGGTTATGGGATTATGGGAATGTAGTGGCTGAGCCCTCGCCTACTACTGCATTCGTTGCTACGAATGGTCCCAGGGTGTAGCAGTACTCGTAAAGAGACTGGACATCTTTGAGATAGAATGATGCGAACACTGACTTGCTTCTCCAATAGGTTGCATCCATAACACTCTGCAGAGAATGGCTCTGTTTGAAGGCCACTGAAGTAGCCACAGCTCCCACTTCATGTGTCCTTACCTTCAGCAAGGCAAGGTCTTCTTCCTTCAGATGAGAATGTGCTTCCCTAATCAGAAGCCTGAATAGTAAGAAACTGAGTTCTTAGAACTTGGAAAAGAAGGTTTCTTGATAGCACACCATAAGGCTTCTGATTGTCCTCGTAAAGGTTAAGACCTTTTTAGATAGTACCTAAGAGCTCTAACTGGGCAAAGTACTCTCTCCAGTTCATTCCCCACCAAGTTGGACAGGCTTGGGATCTCGAACGACTTAGGCCAAGGACGTGAAGGAAGCTCGTTTAGCAAAAACCGAGCTGCAAGGAACATGTAGCCGTTTCAGATGTGAAAACAATGATCCTGCTGAAGGCGTGGATCTCACTTACTCTTTTAGCTGTTGTCAAGCACACGAGGAAAAGAGTTTTTAATGTGAGGTCCTAAAAAGAGGCTGATTGGAGAGGTTCAAATCTTGATGACATAAGGAACCTTAGGACCACGTCTAGATTCCAGCCTGGAGTGGACAACCGACGTTCCTTTGAGGTCTCAAAAGACCTAGGGAGGTCCTGTAGATCTTTGTTGGTGGAAAGATCCAAGCCTCTGTGGCGGAAAACCGCTGCCAACATACTTCTGTAACCCTTGATCGTAGGAGCTGAAAGGGATCTTACTTTCCTTAGATATAACAGGAAGTCAGCAATCTGGGTTACAGTGGTACTGGTTGAGGAAACTGCATTGGTCTTGTACCAGCTACGGAAGACTTCCCCTTGAGACTGATAGATTCTGAGAGTGGATGTTCTCCTTGCTTTGGCAATCGCTCTGGCTGCCTCCTTCGAAAAGCCCCTAGCTCTTGAGAGTCTTTCGAAAGTCTGAAGGCAGTCAGACGAAGAGCGTGGAGGTTTGGGTGTACCTTCTTTACGTGAGGTAGACGTAGAAGGTTCACTCCTAGAGAAAGAGTCCTGGGAATGTCGACCAGCCATTGCAGTACCTCTAAGAACCATTCTCTCGCGGGCCAGAGCGGAGCCAACCAACGTCAGCCGTGTCCCTTTGCGAGAGGAGAACTTCTGAAGTACCCTGTTGACAATCTTGAACGGCGGGAATGCATACAGGTCGAGATGGAACCAATCCAGCAGAAAAGCATCCACGTGAACTGCTGCTGGGTCTGGAATCGGAGAACAATACAACAGGAGTCTCTAGGTTATCGAGGTAGCGAACAGATCTATGGTTGGCTGACCCCACAGGGCCCAAAGTCTGCTGCAAACATTCTTGTGAAGGGTCCACTCTGTGGGGATGACCTGACCCTTCCGGCTGAGGTGATCTGCCATGACATTCATACCGCCCTGAATGAACCTCGTTACCAGCGTGAGCTTTCGATCTTAGACCAGATGAGGAGGTCCCTTGCGATCTAGAACAACTTCACGAAAGAGTCCCTCCCTGCTTGAAGATGTAAGCCAGGGCTGTGGTGTTGTCAGAGTCCACCTCCACCACTTTGTTAAGCTGGAGGGACTTGAAGTTTATCAAGGCCAGAAGAACCGCCAACAACTCCTTGCAATTGATGTGAAGTGTCCTTTGCTCCTGATTCCATGTTCCCGAGCATTCCTGTCCGTCCAAAGTCACACCCCAGCCCGTGTCTGATGCGTCCGAGAGGAGACGGCGGTCGGGTTTCTGAACAGCCAAAGGTAGACTTCCTTGAGAAGAAAGCTGTTCTTACACCGCGCGAGAGAAGACCCCCTCTCTTCGGAAACAGGAACTGAGACCGTCTCTAGCGTCATGTCCTTTATCCAGTGAGCAGCTAGATGATACTGAAGGGGGGGAGGTGGAGTCTCCCTAACACGATGAACAGGGCCAGCGATGAAAGTGTCCCTGTTAGACTCATCCACTACCTGACTGAGCATCGGTTCCTTCTCAGCATGCTCTGGATGCATTCTAGGGCTTGGAAGATCCTTGGGGCCGACGGAAAAGCCCGAAAAGCTCGACTCTGAAGATCCATACCCAGGGAGACAATGGTCTGGGATGGGACGAGCTGAGACTCCTCAAAATTGACCAGGAGGCCCAGTTCCTTGGTCAGATCCATAGACCATCTGAGAATCTCCAGACAGCGACGACTTGTGGGAGCTCTTAAAAGCCAGTCGTCTGACGGAGCCGGACACAAGATCATGGTACTGCTGCACAGTCTGTGAACTGTCAACCATGGGGAAGCGAGGAAGTACAGTGACAACCCGAAGCTGTCTAGACTGTCTGGGTCATACAGACAACTCCTTATCGGGTTGCTGAGGTTGCCGCACTGCGTCACAACAAGTCACTTCTGCTGGTTGTTGAACGTCTTCCCAGTGACACACTGACTCCGTAAACAAAAAATCCTCTAACAAGGACTAAGCTTGGACTGCATGTCTTGCAACACAGCTCAAGGTCTATGGGAGCAGGTGTGGTAACAGACGGGGTTAGCGACTGAAGTGGAACCATTACCTTCCCTGGAAGCATGTTATGCTTAAATAAAAGTCCATATGAGGCTACGCAGCTAAAGGCTCCTCTCCAAATGACAGAGTCCTCAAGGGAATATCAGAAGGAGGGAGAAAAGCACTTTCTCATCTACAGGGACCATATCCGAGAAAAGCTAAGTTCTCTCAGTGAGGGTTTCACTGGTGCAAAAGCAGCAGACTAGAAGGCAACGTTATGAAACTGCTTGACAGTCTAGTGAGTTGGCAACAACCAAAGATGTGTGACTGAGAAGCATGCGGTAAGGTATGCAGAGCATGTTGTATGCAGAGCATGCTGTATGCAGAGCATGCTGTATGTAGAGCATGCTGTAAGGTAAGCAGAGCGTGTTGCATGGCGTGTAACATTTCTCAGAAATTCCATGACCAGTGCTAGAGTGAGTAATATCGCATTACTGTCCATTGAAAGTGCACGTGCCGAGGGAATTGATTTAGACTGTTTTGTTGATGAATTTGATAGCCGGCATGATAATCGTAGAATTAAGCTGCACTAAATGTACTATAATCTACTTCACCTCAGGAAAGGGAAACTCGCCCTGTTGGCAACACTGCATTACTTCATGCATGCTTGCATGGGGTTTTAATATCAACATAATATTTACCTTACATTCATAACTCATGATTCATTTTTGTTTTGAAGATATTTTTGCCATATTTTGCGACTTTGTTAAAAATATATTGCAAGGAATACATATATATTTTTATATAAGTAATACAAATAACCTCCATTATCATAATGTTTGTGTAGGCATACATGTATATGATTACAAATGCAAGTTATGAAAGTAATGAGGTGTTATTATTGTCATTTGTTATTTCCAAGTTGAATGGGAAGAGGCTCAAGTTGAGGAGAAAGTGGCAGATGCATGCGTTGAGGTGGCTGACTCATAGCATGAGGTTGCTGCCTCAAGAGTTGCGCTTGCTGTAAGGGTTGCGGATGCGCAGTAGCAGGTTCCTGAGGAACGAGTTGAGGTTCCTGAGGTGTGAGCTGCGAGAGTTGAGGTAGCGGCTGCGCAGAACGCAGTTCTTGTCTCGCGAGTTGAGGTTCCTGAGGTGCTAGCCTAAGGAGTTGAGGCTCTCGCCTTGAGGAGGGTTGAGGTCGCTGCAGCGAGTGCTGAGGTGGCTGCCTCATTGATGGAAGAGGTTGTCGTACCTCAAGAGATTGTTGCCTCGCTGGTGGAACCGCAAGCGGAAGCGGAGGAAGTAAGGCATAAGATTCCTGCTCCCATTGCTGAGGTTGCCTTAAGGAAGGCGGAGGTTGCTGCACACCGCTGGTAACTGGCAACTCAGTACGCGGTAAGGTATCCTGAGGAACCTCAACATCGTACGCCTGGCAGACTGGACTGCGGTGAGGCGGAGCGATCGCAGGAGGAGGTGTAACCTTCTCAGCCTGACACTCACGCATTAAGACCGCAAGCTGTGACTGCATGGACTGCAGCAAAGTCATCTTGGGGTCGGCAGACGCTAAGGTCTGCTGAGGCAAAGCCTTAACAGAAGATGAGGTCTGTTGCAGCATCACCTTACCTCTCTTAGGAGGTGTGCAGTCACCTGATGACTGCGGAGAGTCAGAGCTAACCCAATGACTGCATCCGGGTTGTTGAACTCTAGAGGTCTGGACTTTACGTTTAAGAGGTCTTGAGACCTGAGTCCAGCGTTTTCTCCCCGAAATTTCTTCTGCAGACGAGTAAAATAAGGGCTCAATCGTCTGCGGGTGGGAGTGACGGTCTCTGTAAGACACGCCCGCAACCACCGAGGATACTTCTGTGCGCCGATCAAGGCCTGCCGAACCCTTTTGCCCTTCGACATTGCTTCTCCCCTGGGCTTGGGAGCTTGCAAGAGGTCCCGGACTGGGAGGACGACTGGCACGCACAGAAGTACCCTCACGCACAACACTGACACACTTTGCGCTAATCACTTATCACTTTTGAATTTCTGTTTGCACTTATTTCACTGAACTCGAAACTTTAAGTGGTTTGTACCTGAAACACGCAATTCTATCCTTCCTTAAAAGTTAGTAATTGCGAAAACAGAATTACAATGTAACAGAAAAATCTTATGAAAGATAAAAAATTCAGTGGCTGGAAAGAGACTAAACACTAGATCAAATAAACTACGTTTAAAATCTCTCACCGCATAAAGCTTGAGAACAAGAATAAACTCTAGAAACGTTTACCTTCTTCCCCTAAAGAGACTAGGGAGAAGAGCAAAAACGATAACAACGTAACTCGCTTGAACGAAACGTTTATCCAGCTCTCTCTCCCTCCGTCTCTATCTCTCTCTCTCTCTCTCTATTGACTTAGAACCTGAGCGAAGAGCCCAATCATATATACTCGTTAAAACATATTATTGTTAAAGGAAAAAAACTGAAAGATTTCCCAAATAAAAAGTTCCTTTATTAGAATTAAAACCATTAAGCTAAGAAAGAATGAACAAAACGCTATAAACGGTTTACTCTTACTGCAACGTGACACCGTGAAAATTCTCTCTCTATCGTAACGATAGAGCGCAAGTTGAACGTTCTGAACGTCAACAACTGCAGAGACAAAACAAAACGTTAGTTCAACTTTGAAACAGTACGAGACTATCAAAGAAATTCTTTCAAAAACATTAAAATAGCATAATATGTTAACAGGTAAAACCGAAATGACGGGCTCAATGTTAATTAACTTCGGTACAAGAAAAGACCGCCTACTATTAGGAAAGGTCGAATATAAACAAATATAAAAATTAATTTTAATAAATTTATAAAAAAGGAAGTTAATCGAAGAGGCCTATAAAAGGCGGAGAGATATAAAATAAATCTATAACTTTTGTTAAGCAAAATTAAGAAAGAGAGTCTATACTCTCTTAGACACCAACACTTCCGTCTAAGGGAAGGGTCGGCCATTTAAAGGTGAAAGAGAGTTCATACTCTCTTCGTCACCATAATTAATCAAATTAATTCCAAAAGCTAGCTAAGCTAATAATAAAACTTCCTGAATAGCGAAAGCTGAAATCTTAGAGCAATACTTCACCAAAAACCGTGAACAAGACTCCAAAATTATAAGCGTATCCATGAACGTCTTGCCGGAAGCACGACAGAGGAAAAATTGAAGTGGTGTCAACAAGAAGTACTGCAGTACCTGGCCACAGGTGGCGCTTGTGAGTACACCCCCCTCTTGTATAGCGATCGCTGGCGTATCCCTTCCGTGGAATTCTGTCGGGCAACGGAGTTGACAGCTACATGATTATCGGGTAAGTTTAATATTGAAAATTTATAGTTTATATATGAATTATCTATTTTAATGTTACCAAAGTTCCTAAAATATTTTACTTCAATTGTTCATTTCATCTCTTGCAGTTTATTTACTTCCTGAGCCATTTTCCCTTGTTGGAGCCCTTGGGCTTATAGCATCCTGCTTATCCAACTAGGGTTGTAGCTTGGCTAGTAATAATAATAATTCTATCTACCAAGGCATTTCCCCAATTTTGAGGGGTAGTCGACATAAAAAGAAAGGGGGGGGACTTTTCTTTTCTTAGCTCCTCCCAGGCTGATGAGGGATTCAGCCGAGTTTGGCGGGTACTACTAGGGTGTCACAGCCCACCCTCCCCAGTTATCCACCACAAATGGAGTTCCATATCCTGAATCCCCTACTGTTGCTACCTCAGTGGTCACCAAGGCAATTGAAGGAAGCAGCAGGGCCCATAGGAACTGCATCACAATCGCTCGCCATTCATTCATTCTCTCACATCTATTCTACCACCTACAGCTTCCTCCACTTCATGTATCCACCCAAACCTTGGCCTTCCTCTTATACTTCCCCCATCAACTCTTGCACTCATCACCTTCTTCAGCAGATGGCCATACATCTCAGTTGGTACAATCACTTTCTCATACATAACTCTCTTTACATTCATTCCTAACCCTCTATTCTTTACCACTCCCTTCACTGCCCCCTAACAATTTATATTCTACATTCACTCTCTGACGTACATCTACTTCCACTCCATCATTTGCAGCTACATTCTTCATTTACTCTATGACGTACATCTACTTCCACTCCACCATTTGCAGCAACAACAGACCCCAAGTACTTGAACTGATCTATTTCCTCTCAAGTAACTCTGCATTCACCATGATATTCAACCTAGCATCATCCTCCCTTTTCGTGTATCTCATAACCTTACTCTTACCCACATTAACTCTCACCAACTTCCTTCTCTCACACACCATCCCACACTTTGTCACTAATTGACCTAGCTTCTCCTTCAAGTCTGCAATCAATACTGTATTATCCACAAACAACAACTGATTCCCCTTCCACTCATGATCCACTCTGATTCATCAGTTTCAATCCTCAAAAAACCACTCAAGCATACACCTCTCTCACAACTCCATCAACAAACAAATTGAACAACCATGGCGACATCACACATCCCTGTCTCAGTCCCACTCTCACTGGAAACGGAAACCACTCACTTCATTTCCTATCCTAGCACACGCTGTACTGCCTATGTATAAACGCTTCACTGCTGCAACAATCTTCCACCAATTCCACATAATCTCATCACATTCCATATCACTTCCCTATCAACTCTATCATAAGCATTCTCCAGATCCATAAATGCAACATACACCTCCTGACCTTTTGCTAAATATTTCTAACATATCTGCCTAACTGTAAAAATCCTACTAATTAGCACTCTGCTATATACTATTCCAACCATACCAAAACTAAGTAATATCCCTTGAATTACAACACTCATGCACATCTCCCTTACCTTTGTATGTTGGAACAATACACTCACACACACCCAGTCCACTGGTACCATTGACAACAAAAAACATATATTAAACAATCTCACCAAGTATTCAAGTATAGTCGCACACCCCTCCTTTAGCATCTCAGCCCTCACACCATTCATACCAGGTGCTTTTCCTGTTCTCGTTTCATCTAGTTACAGTACTTCCTCCTCTTGTAATCTCTCTCTCATTCCCATCTCCCATCACTGGCACCTCAACACCTGCAACAGCAATTATATCTGCATTCCTATAATAATAATAGTAATAATAATAATAATAATAATAATAATAATAATAATAATAATAGCAATTATTGCCTCAAGATGCAGAGAAACTACCATGAAGTGTACGAACACTCAATGGGGGTCAATCTATCACATAACATAAGATTTCAATTTTTTTTTCCTCATAGTAACAAATTTCACTTCCACACATGCTTACCTTTCAGTGCACTTCTAACTAGCGAGATCTCTCAAAAAAAATAAAAGACCAACAATTATCACAAGCGCAAGACCCAACAGTCAAAATAGGAGTGCAATGGTATTTACTTAGGACCAAAGACTAGAGTGGCAATTCTATGACAGGTGAGTAGCCAGGGTTTCTCTCAAGTGCTACCAATCATTACAGGTTTGTATACCTGTAGGAACAAATATACCATGTGCATGACTAATCCATAATGAAATCTTGTTAAAAGCATTTCTCTTATCAAAAAAAATTATTCAGTATGTCAGAGAAGGTAAGTACAGTTTAAAAAAGGTATAAATAGTGTAGTTCTGGAAATAAAAAAGGCAATACCGTATGATTAATAGAATTGTAATGACATTTACAAGTAATTATACAAAATAGTCTACCAACCTGATTTGAGTAACTATAGGGCCTTCAGTTCCAGCTAAGATAATTGTGTCACCTTCACGAAGGCGTCCATTCACTAATATAACGTCTATTGTAGTTCCGTGTCCCTGAATTGTTTTAACTTCTAATACAGTACACTGAAAAGAAAATATTTTTTCTTTGAAAATTGTACTTGTTACATATGCATATTGGAAATGATAAAACTAGTCAACCTAGCTCTAAAACTGTAAAAGGAGCATTTGACAATTAACCCTTTTACTGGTACGTTCCACAAAAGCCATCCCTTTACCCCCATGGACGTACCGGTACGTCCTTGCAAAAAAATGCTAAAAAAAAAATTTTTCATATTTTTTATAATTTTTTGAGAAAATTCAAGCTTTTTCCAAGAGAATGAGACCAACCTGACTTCTCTATGACAAAAATTAAGGCTGTTAGAGCAATTCTAAAAAAAATATACTGCAAAATGTGCTGGGAAAAAAATAACCCCCTGGGGGTTAAGGGTTGGAAATTTCCAAATAGCCTGGGGGTAAAAGGGTTAAGTAATCTAATAAAAACATGCAATCAAAGAAAAAAAAAAATCATCAATGCCTATACTAGTAAGCAAATATGTTTCCATGAGCTTTAGTTAAAAATAAATTAAGAATGATAAATACCTGTACAGTCCTTGATTACCTTCAGTATCAAGAAGTCACAAGCTATATTAAGTAATTTCTAGCAAACTAAACACAAGAGGTTTGGTAAAAGCTGTGCAAAAATACAATAGATTTACTATAGTAAAATTCACCATTTGAAAAATTGGTAATGTTACTCCTCTATGTAAATGTGTTTGTGGTAGCTCAAGTCCAACTGATTACCGCCCAATTTTCGTAACTCTCATATTATCTAAAGTTTTTGAATGTCTTAATAGGTTTGCTGAAGGTAATCATCAATTCCCAAGTTTGCAATTTGATTTTCATAAAGGCCTTGGAACATGTGATGCCCTTCTTACAATCTCCAATGCTGTACAGAAATCCCTTGATTGTGGTCAGGAAGTTCGTATGATTGGCTTTGATTTTAGTGCTGCCTCTGACCGTGTTAATCACGAGACCCTTGTTTTCAAACTCAAACAATTGAGAGTGTGTGGGTCATTTCTTAGCATTATTATTGATTTTCTAAGTACTGTAATGGATCTCAAAGCAAAGAGTTGTTGTTGATGGGCACCATAGCGAGTATAGGAATGTGATATCTGGTGTTCCACTGGGTAGTGTTCTTGGCCCATTACTTTTCATACTATATACACATGACATGTGGTTTGCCCTAGAAAACAAGCTTGTTGCATATGCAGATGATGCTACTCTCTTTGCATCAATTCCATCCCCTGAATGTAGATCTGGGGTTGGTGAATCCCTTAATAGAGATCGTTAAAATTAGTGCATGGTGCAAATTATGGGGTATGAAGTTTAATCCTAACAAAACTCAAAGTATGATTGTAAGTAGGTCAAGGACAGTGGCTCCTCAACATCCGGTTCTCAGTATTGATAAGTTTCTTTAACTTTGTATTACTCTTTTAAAATTTCAGGTGTGATTCTCAATAGCAAATTTACTTTTGAGAAACACATTAGGTCTGTGTCTTCTTCATTGCACAAAAATTGGCTTATTAAGAAAGTCTTAAGATTTTCGGTAATCAATCCATTCTGAAGAAGGGGTTTTAATTCTTTCATTCTACCTTGTTTTGAGTATTGTTCTCCTGTCTGGTCTTCAGCTGCTGATTCTCATCTTAATTTGCAGGACAGAAACTTACGGTCTATTAAATTACTTATTCCTGATCTAGATATTAATCTTTGGCACCGTTGTTCAATTAGTTCATTATGCATGTTACAAAGATTTTTCATAACTCTGACCATCCTTCACATTCAGATCTTCCAGGACAATTCTATCCTGTTCGTAATATTAGGCAGGCAGTTAATTCTAATAGCCAGGCCTTCCCCCATCATGAGGCTCAATACTACACAGAATTCTAGAAGTTTTATTCCAGCTGTGACCAAGTTGTGGAATGATCTTCCTAATCCAGTGTTTGAATCAGTAAAACTTCAAAAGTTAAGTTGCAATAAATGTTTTTATGTTGAACATGCTGACATATCTGTTTTGATGTTGTTACTGTTATTAGAATGATTTTTTGTTAATTTGTTCTCATCATTTATTTATTTCCTTATTTTCTTTCCTCACTGGGCTATTTTTCCCTATTGGACCCCTTGGGTTTACAGCATCTTGTTTTTCCAACTAGGGTTGTAGCTTGGCCAGTAACAATAATAATAATCAAATCTCTTATTTTACAGAAGATGTAATAACCAGCAAGATATGAAATCACTGAATATGAAGCAGTAATAACCAAGATTCCAAACATCGTACGCAGATGTTTACTCCTTACTTGTGTCACAAACATAATTTCTTTTCAAGTATACTAAAGCAGATAGGAAAGACACAAACAACAAAGGCAAGATGACCTGTCACCAGTCTTAAGAGCCTCTAGAGGACAGCTGGATGTTCTTTGCAAATGTTGAAGCAATCTTCAAGCATCATGGTCCAGTCACAGCATAGTAACTCTTCTTTTGCTTTCCCTCCAGTAAAAGCAAGGTTTCTTCCAAGCCATGGCCAGCTGTCTGGAATGGGTCCTAGGTGACACCAACAGGCTTTTATAAAACCAAGGGAGTCAAAACATTTAAATATATCACCAAGGTCAAGAGGTTTCGAGATTCAATTAGCTTCAAGCTTCAATTCTCTCCTTTGCATGGCTTATCCTTACTTTCCAACATTGTGATTTGAAAGAGATATAAGGCAATGAGATCTTTTTGGATCTCATTTCTTCCTCCAATCTACAAGAGCTATGTATAGCTGACATCATAGACCATCACATCTTCCAGAACTTGGTCAAGGGTCTATCAGAAATTTTTTATTGATGACTACCAAAACAATATAGAAGCTTGAAAGCAATTTACATATCAGTAAGGAGGACTGTAAGTGATCAAAACAGTCATATTCCAGGCAAAGACAATATAAGAATAAAGGCACACCAGCTTTGTCGATATCTTAATACTGTATACAAGTCAAATGTAATTTGAAATGGATATAAATACTAAGCAAGCTGGCTTTGTTTCTTTAGTTGAAAGATCCTCCACCCAATTTTTGTCTGTCACTAATAAATCACTCATCTCCCAAGAGAAACTAGTCCCTTGCAGTTGGTTTAGAAATTTGTTCCCTTCATCTGTGAATTCCTAGGGCCTGGTCAGCAATACAGCCCTACAGCCCTCTAATCTTCATTTCAGTCAATACAATGAGACCTACGATGGTGGCAATACATCCAGAACCTCAAGACAAAAATGATCTTAGTTCCTAAGCCACCAAAAGTTGTGCATCAAATTTCTATCTATCTACCAAGGCACGTCCCCAAATTTTTGGAGAGTAGCCAAAAAAAAGGGAGGGGACTTCTCTTTGCTCTTTCCAGCCTGATGAGGGATTCAGTCAAGTTTGGTTGGTACTGCTAGGGTGCCACAGCCAACCCTTCCTTGTTATCCACCACAAATGAAACTTCACATGCTGAATCCCCTACTGCCACTACTTCGGCAGTCTTAGTGACCAGAAGAAGCAGCAGGGCCTATTGAAACTGTGTCAATTTTAACACCTATAAAATATTATTCCTAAATATTGACTTGAAAAAATCAACAAAAGGTTTTTAACTATAATTACAAAGATGATATTTAGTTTAATAAATGAGAACTAACTGTAACCCAATATTCTCTACTTAATATGACTTGATCAATTGTTCAATTTTCCAGATTTCAAGATATGTATAAGAAAAAACTTTTTTAAATTGTCAGGATTTGGTAATTAACTGATTTAGTAGTAGTTTACTATATGGCTTATTTAATTATCTCTCAAGTAGAACTTATAAGATCAAACACCTTAGATCTTGAACAAATCAGGGATCAAACAGAATTTTCTTTATTTTTTTCTACTCCTTAAAAACAATTAAAATAGCGCCAACGTATCACTGCGTGTCGTAAGAGGCGACTAAAAGGGACGGGACGAGGGGACTGGGAACCCCCTCTCCTTTATTCTAATCCTGTGAGACATCAAAGAGGTGGAGCTGGGGGGCGAATGACTGCTCCCCACACTCTAGTTTTGGGGTGTTTGAATGTGCGTGGATGTAGTACGATAAGAGAATAAATGATGTAAGATTGGAAGTATGTTTAGAAATAGAAGGTTGGATATATTGGCTTTGTGTGAGACAAAAGATAAAAGGGAAAGGTGAAGTGAAGTTTGGTGAAATGTCTGGTAGGGTGTCTGGGATTGAAAGGGGAAGAGCAAGAGAAGGTGTGGCTTTATTGCTGAGTGAATGAATAACAGGTAAAGTAGTAGAATGGAAGGAGATATCATCTAGGTTAATGTGGGTAAGGGTTAGGTTGGAGATATCATCTAGGTTAATGTGGGTAAGGGTTAGGTTGGGTAGGGAATGTTGGGCTTTTGTCAGTGCGTATGGGCCCGGTTGTGAGAAAAGTGAAGAAGAGCGGAATGCGTTCTGGAATGAATTAACTAGGTGTGTAGGAGGACGGGGTAGAAGGAATTATGTAGTTGTCATTGACGACTTAAATGCTAGAGTGGGCGCTGGAGAAGTAGAAGGTATCATTGGGAAGTATGGCGTACCAGGTGAAAATGAGAGTGGTGAAAGACTAGTAGATATGCGTGTTGAGCAAGAGATGGTGATAAGTTCTAGCTTTTTCAAAAAGAAAGATAAAAACAAGTATACATGGGTAAGAGTGGCAAATGGAAGAGTGGTAGAAAGGGTGTTAATGGATTATCTGTTGATAAGTAAAAGAATGTTTGGAAGATTGAAAGGCATGCATGTGTTTAGGGGTATGGCTAACGGTATGTCTGATCCTTTTTTTGGTGGAAAGAAAATTAGTTGTAGCAAAAGAGTGGGGGAATAGAGTTGGTGGATATAAAAGGGAGCTAGTGAGGGTTGAAGAGCTAATAAAACCGGGGGTAAAAAGTAAATATCAAGAAAAGTTGAAAATGACATATGACGAAGTGAAAGTAAGAGAAACTGGTAATTTAGAGGAGTGGAAGTTAGTAAAAGAAAATTTTGTTGGGATTGCAAGTGTTGTGTGTGGCAAGAAGTTTGTTGGAGGCAGCATGAGGAAGGACAGTGAATGGTAGAATGAAGGAGTGAAGGTAAAATTGGAAGAGAAAAAGAGAGCTTTTGAAGAATGGCTGCAGAGTAAAAGTGTAGAGAAGTACGAAAGATATAGAGAAAAATGTGGAAGTAAAGCGCAAGGTAAGTGAAGCAAAGAGGGCAGCTGACCTGAAGTGGGGTCATTCATATAAAGAGAATAAGAAGAAGTTTTGGGTCATTCATATGAAGAGAATACGATGAAGTTTTGGAAAGAAGTGAAGAGAGTAAGGAAGGCTGGTTCAAGAATTGAAGGGACAGTGAAAGATGGAAATGGAAGGTTGTTAAAAGGAGAAGAGGCAAGGAAAAGATAGGCGGAGTATTTTGAAAGTTTACTGAATGTTGAGGATAATAGGGAGGCAGATATAATTGCTGTTGCAGGTGTTGAGGTGCTGGTGATTGGAGATGAGAATGAGAGAGAGATTACAAGAGAGGAAGTGAGGAGAGCACTAGATGAAACGAGAGTAGGAAAGGGGATTTATATATATAATCATTAAGAATGTTTTCATATATATATATATAATATATTATATATGTCGCCGTGGTTGTTTAACTTGTATGTTGATGGAGTGGTGAGAGAGGTGAATGCTAGAGTGCTTGGACGAGGATTAAAACTGGTAGGCGAGAATGATCATGAATGGGAGGTAAATCAGTTGTTGTTTGCGGATGATACTGTACTGGTAGCAGACACAGAAGAGAAGCTTGACCGACTAGTGACAGAATTTGGAAGGGTGTGTGAGAGAAGAAAGTTGAGAGTTAATGTGGGTAAGAGTAAGGTTATGAGATGTACGAGAAGGGAAGGTGGTGCAAGGTTGAATGTCATGTTGAATGGAGAGTTACTTGAGGAGGTGGATCAGTTTAAGTACTTGGGGTCTGTTGTTGCAGCAAATGGTGGAGTGGAAGCAGATGTACGTCAGAGAGTGAATGAAGGTTGCAAAGTGTTGGGGGCAGTTAAGGGAGTAGTAAAAAATAGAGGATTAGGCATGAATGTAAAGAGAGTTCTGTATGAGAAAGTGATTGTACCAACTGTGATGTATGGATCGGAGTTGTGGGGAATGAAAGTGATGGAGAGACAGAAATTGAATGTGTTTGAGATGAAGTGTCTGAGGAGTATGGCTGGTGTATCTCGAGTAGATAGGGTTAGGAACGAAGTGGTGAGGGTGAGAACGGGTGTAAGAAATGAGTTAGCGGCTAGAGTGGATATGAATGTGTTGAGGTGGTTTGGCCATGTTGAGAGAATGGAAAATGGCTGTCTGCTAAAGAAGGTGATGAATGCAAGAGTTGATGGGAGAAGTACAAGAGGAAGGCCAAGGTTTGGGTGGATGGATGGTGTGAAGAAAGCTCTGGGTGATAGGAGGATAGATGTGAGAGAGGCAAGAGAGCGTGCTAGAAATAGGAATGAATGGCGAGCGATTGTGACGCAGTTCCGGAGGCCCTGCTGCTTCCTCCGGTGCCTTAGATGACCGCGGAGGTAGCAGCAGTAGGGGACTCAGCAGTATGAAGCTTCATCTGTGGTGGAAATGTGGGAGGTTGGGCTGTGGCACCCTAGCAGTACCAGCTGAACTCGGCTGAGTCCCTGGTTAGGCTGGAGGAACGTAGAGAGTAGAGGTCCCCTTTTTGTTTTGTTTCTTGTTGTTGTCGGCTACCCCCCAAAATTGGGGGAAGTGCCTTTGGTATATGTATGATGATGTATTATATATATAATATATATATTTATATATATTTTTATATATATATATATATATATATATATATATATATATATATATATATATATATATATATATATCTATATCTATATCTATATCTATATCTATATCTATATATATATCTATATCTATATATATATATATATCTATATACCTATATCTATATATATCTATATACCTATATCTATATATCTATATCTATATATATGTACATATATAATTATATATATATATATATATATATATATATATATATATATATATATATATATATATATATATCAAAAATTTTAAGTAATTTTTATTTTTCCTAACATACTTACCGAGAACTACTTTCTTTTGGAGTCACTTGGTGATCTCTCTTTTCTCGACCAAGGTTTTTGGCGCCGTTATCCCCCACTCCGTTCTCTATATAGGCCTACCCCCGCCGCCAAAGAATGCGCCCCGAGGGCAGGATTAGGGCAGGTCACTGCTTCTCTGGGCCATTCTCCTCATTAAGTTCGTCGTATAGCCCAACTTGGCAATGGAAGGATGGCACTCGGGGACGGAAGGGAGGGCCATTACCCGAAAGTAGTTCTCGGTAAGTATGTTAGGAAAAATAAAAATTACTTAAAATTTTTGATTTGTTCCAACACGAATACTTACCTCGAACTACTTTCTTTTGGAGACTTATACTTTAGGAGGCGGGAGTGCTATTCTGACACTTGACTCGGCACGTAGGGCCTAGAGGGCTATGGAATGCGGGGGCCTATCAGAGTACGGGAGTGAGGGTAACTGCGCAACCTTACGCTATTACTTAAGATTTTACCTCTTAAAAAATTCTTCTGACGATTTCCTCCGGATGTAGTCGCGAAGAATGTGTTCATCGTTGGGTACAGCCTCTGGCCTTACCGCTACACAGCCCGGAGGGCGGCCATGACTGTCCCAATGGAGAACCCGTCCAAGGATTTCCTTGAATAACCCTTGAGGTAGTGGGCAGTAAAGGTTGACTGGTGCGACCAAGTGCCTGTCTGTAGGATCTGCCTCACCGCCATGTTTCTCTCAAAGGGCAAGGGGGTGCTCAGACCCCTGATGTCATGGGTCCGGGGAGTGCCTGGCACTGCCATTTTATCCTCTTCATAGGTTCTAGCGATGACTTGTCTCAGCCAGCAGGAAATGGTGTTCTTGGAAACTTGCTTCCTATTAACACCTGTGGAAACGAAGAGGTTTCTGATACCTGGTTGGAGTGAGAGAAGTCGAATGACAAACCATGGATCTCTCCCACTCTCTTATCGGACGCCAAGGCCAGCAAGAAGACGGCCTTGAGGGTGAGATCTTTGTTCACGATATCTTTCATGTGTTCAAAGGGGGAACGACACATCATCTTCCGGACTTTGCCCAAGTCCCACTGGGGCACCTTTCCCGCCTGAGGGAGGTAAGACTGCTCGAAGCTTTTGACAAGCATCGCTATGTGTCTCGAGGCCCCCAGGTCGATGCCCTTCAGGAGGAAGACTTGGCCTAAGGCAGCCCGAACCCCTTTTTATGGCTGGGATTGACATCTCCGCTTTGTCCTTGAGAAACACCAGAAAATCTGCCATGTCTGGGACAGAGGCCTTAAGAGGTCTAATGTGCCTCTCAGAGCACCACTTCGCGACGGAGGTCCATTTTGTCTGGAAGACCGCGGTTGACGACTTTCTTAGGAATAGAGACATTCTCTTAGCCGTGGAGGAAGAATATCCTTCTTTCTTCAGGAGCCGCCCTTAGTCTTCAGTCGTGAAGACGTAGGGAGAGTGGCCTGTCGTGGAGCTTGAATAAGTGAGGCTGGTGTCGAAGGTCTGACCTGACGGACAGAGGCCACGGCGGTTGACTCGATAGGTCTTTTAGATCCGCGAACCACTCTCTCTCTCCAGCCACCAGGGCGCTACCAAAGTCATCTGTAGGTTTCGGGCCGTTTTTACTCTGCTGAGCACTTGTCTTATCAACGTGAAAAGGGGGAAAGGCGTACACATCCAGATTGTCCCACTTGTGCTGAAAAGAGTCTTCTAAGGATGCTTTCGGGTCTGGTACAGGGGAGCAATAGACTGGGAGTTGGGCGTTGAGGTTGTTGCAAAGCGGTCAACCACCGGGGAACCCCAGCGTTGAATGATGAGCTTGGCTATTCCTGGGAGAAGGGACCATTCTGTCCCTACTATGTGGCCCATTCTGCTGAGGCCGTCGGCCAGAACGTTTTTCTTCCCGGGAATGAACCTTGCTAACATCACCCCTTGATTTTCTTCCACTCAATCTAGACTCTCTATGGTGAGATCGTACAACTCCTTCGATTATAAGTACCCTGCTTCTTTATGTATGCCACTACCGTGGCGTTGTCGCTCATCCACGCCACGGTGTTCCCCTTTAGCAGACTTGTGAAGTGTAGGCACGCCTTCTGGACTGCTTCCAACTCCAGGACATTGTGTGGAGTTGCCTCTCCCCTTCCAACCAGGTCTCTCGTGCCGTTTCGTCGAGGGGAAGGGCTCCCCATCCCTGGTTGGAGGCGTCTGTGAACAGTAGTAACTCGGGAGGGCCGGTCCCGAAGGTCGTCCCCTTGAGTGAGTTCGACTGGCAATGCCACCATTCTAGGGAGGGTCTCGTGTCTGGAATGACTGGGATTAGCACCTGCTGCGAACCCGTCTGTCACCAGAGGTTCCTGAGATTCCATTGGATGGATCTGAGCCTTACCCTCCCTTGGGGAACTAGGTTCTCCAATGAGACCAGGTGACCTATCAGCCTCTGCCCGTCTTCCGCCCTCCTGGGGTGTTCTGACAGGAACGGCTGACTAATGAGCCTGAGGTTTCTTATCTTATTCTCCGAAGGGAAAAATTCTCCCCGAAAGATGTCTAATGTTATTCCCCAGTAGTTCATTCCGGTGAAAGGGGATAGATTTGACTACTTCGGGTTGATTAAGTTCCCCAGATCCTTGCAAAACTGGAGGAGACTTCTCCCTTGTCCCTCCAAGAGGACCCTTGAGGCGGGAAGAAGCCACCAGGCGTCCAGGTATCTGATAAGGCGGATGCCTCGTTCGTGAGCCCCCACTGCGACAGCCGTGGAGACTCTCGTGAACACTTGGGGCGCTGTTGACAGACCAAAGAAAAAGGGGTCCTGAATTGCAGGATCTGGGAACCCTATTTCACCCGGAGGAACTTCCGACCCGAGGTGTGGACTGGAATCTGGAAGTATGCGTCCTTGGGGTCGATGGTCATCCTACCATCTTTCTCCTTCAAGGACAGCAGGACTGAATTCTGAGTGTCCATTTTGAAGTCCGTCTTCTTGACGAACCTGTTGAGAGCTGACAGATCTATAACCGGTCTCCACCCCCCGGTCGCTTTTTCCACCAGGAATAGGCGACTGTAGAAACCTGGCCCTGGGAGAAGAACTTCTTCCATGGTACCCTTCTCTAGCATGGACGACACCTCCTCTTGAAGGGCGGTCCTCTTTAACGGGTCTTTGGAATCTAGCCATTCTATCCGGTTGGCCGGAAAAAGCGTGGGTGGTTCCGTTAGGAATGGAAGTCCGTAGCCCTTCTTTAGTACGGACACTGTCCAAGGTTCCGCTCCTTGAGCCCTCCATGCTTGCCAATGACGTCTGAGTCATCCCCCAACCCGAGGGTTGGGTGGGGATAGGGGGCCTCCCACTCTTATCTTCTTCTAGAGGGGCGGCCTGATCTGTCTCCCCTAGAGGCGGAGTAACCCGACCTGAAGGAGCTAGAGGGCGCTGGAGCTCCCCTGCGGGGGGGCTGAGGCATTGCGGACCAGGAGGAAGAGGGGGGCTTCTCTCCTCGTAGTGCTGGTAGAGGCTTGGGGTGTCGCGGCACTATCCGAGACAGACCTCTTATAGGGCGGTCTCCTAGGAGTCGTAGGTCTGGGGACGTTAGTCTCCTTCTCTTTCAAGACCTTCTCCATTATGGCTTCTAGTTCCTTCCGAGGAAACAGAGACTCTCCCCACAAGGGAAAGCTGCGAATGGCTCGCGTCTCCCTGTCTGGTGCCTTCCAAGACACCTTCGCCAGAACAGTGTCTCGCTTCCAGAACACCCAGTTAGCTGTTAGTGCGAGAGAATGATATGTCAATAACCTAAGGGTTGAAGGCCTTGCTGGACAGGGTCCTCGGGGTCAAAGGAGGCTTGTACACCTCCCAAAGTGTAAGCCCACCAGTCCAGCCAAGAGGGGACGTTTACTAAGTCCCTCGACATTTTCTCCATCATGGAGGCTCCTGCTGGCGAGAACCAGACTGGGGCCGAAGAGGCTCTACTGTCTGAAACGCCTTGACTAAGGATGTCCTGCTGACCCCCCCTTAAAGGTTGGGGGACCCCGGCATTGCTGGCCACTACCTTGCCGACATACTCCTGCTCTAGGACTAGATCTCGGGTTAGAGGAAGTGCTAGGGACGTCTTAGGTTGGAAGGAGTCTGCATGATCCTCAAAAAGGCTTGACTTCCAGGAAACTACATCCGTAGTTGCAGGTTCCGGTACTTGTGGTGTCTTCTGCAAAGGCTAACCACTCTCCTATAGACGGAGTCCTCCGTCAGGGAGCGCTCCTCTCCGTCAGCCGAGGACCCGGCTTGGGGCCGGGGAGCTGGGTTACCGGGCACGCCGACTGGACGTCTAGCTCTTTGGGGCCAGGGGCGCCGTCCTGCCGAGGTACTGGATTTCATCTGTGGGGACGTCCGCACCAGGGGCCTGGGTTAGCGCAAGCAACGCTGGTTCAGCGGGGACTCTCGTCGGCCCAAGGCTCTGGGTGCCGAGGATGCGGTTCCCGTGGGCTGACACGACAGCGGGAACCGTTCCTTCTGACCCGAAGGCCGCACCAGCCGGGCTGGTTCGGCCAGGCCGCCCGACCAGAAGCGCGTTTCCCCCGCTGGGCGGGGTTAACCGGAGGCTTCGGGGACTTACGCTTACCTGTAGAGTCCTTCCTACCGCTTGATCTCGAGGCGCCGGGTCACCGGGCACTCCCTGGGCGCTTCGGTTCTGGGATACCAGGCACTCCCTTGCGGTGGTACCGGTCTTCCCCGGCGGGGAGCTCCGCACCAGGTTCGGGGTCAGAACCGGCAACGCCGTACCGTCGAGGACTACTGTTCGTGTATTCTCTCCGGGGGACGCGGACGCGGATCCTCGTGGGCTGACCCGACGGAGGGAACCGTTCCTATTAAGTCCGAGGGCCGAACCAGCTGTGCTGATTCGGCCAGGCTGCCCATAAAGAAGCCCGGTTACACCCGCGGGCGGGCTGGGGGACATGGACGCGGATCCCCGTGGGCTGACCCGACGGAGGGAACCGTTCCTTTTAAGTCCGAGGGCCGAACCAGCTGTGCTGATTCGGCCAGGCTGCCCGTAAAGAAGCTCGGTTACACCCGTTGGCGGGGTGAACCGGAAGCTTCGCGGTCTTACGCCTGCCTGAAGAGGCCTTCTCGCATTTCTCCCTGCGAGGGTTATATCTGCGTCTGGAGGATGGCCTTCGTGGTGAGAAAAAACCCTGGGTTGCCGGTCCGGGGAACGCTGCAATACAGACCTGGGAGGCTCCTTCTCGGCGAGGCCCTCGGCTGCAGAAGAGACTGAAAAATACGCTAAGAGACTGGAGAAGAATTAGGGACATTTTTCCCCCACATGGGGTCATCAGAGGAGACGTGGCCTGCTTGCACCAGGACTCCGTCTCCCCACACACTCTCGAAAGTAGTACTTACCTCGAACTACTTCTTAAGAGTTATCTTCTTCACAATAAACCAACCTCGTCTCCTACTCTGGGTAGGAGAGGGTGGTAGGGAAGCTCTGTCAGGCGGGACGCCCGGCGCTAGTCTTCTTAGGCGAACCCTTCGTCGCCTACATCTTCTTGGTGCTATACCGCACCCACTCAAACTCTTGGGGAAGAGCAATGGGCACTTCCCCGCAACTGACTTACCTCGTCCCCTACTCTGGGTAGGGGAAGATGGCTGTATAAGAATCTCTATTCGACGAGGCATCGGGAATTAAGTTGGCGAGGAGAGGCTCGTCTTCCTATGAGCCTCTTGGATGTATTCTTCCTTTTGGTGCCGAAGTGCACTCACTGCACTACGTTCCAGGACCAGTAGTCCTGACACGTGGTTGAAGGGGAACATAAGCTGCCCCTACACGGCTAACACCGAGGATAAGGGGAGGAAGAATGATTTATTGTAAAAATTGGTCCTTTCAGCTATTAATTCCTTGAAGGAAATCGAGGAATACTGTTCCATAACGCACACAACGCACGACACAAGCACTTAAGGAAATGAATTAAACACCGGGTAAGGACACGGTTGAAAAGTGAACGCACAGGAACACTTGGGAAGCACATTGCGAAAAAACACAAGTCCCCACGCTGGGAACACGTGGGACACTAAATGCGCACAAAGGATCGAGAGAGACTTGAGAGTGAGGTGTTGAACACCTCACGACCAAGAACTTAATGAGGAGAATGGCCCAGAGAAGCAGTGACCTGCCCTAATCCTGCCCTCGGGGCGCATTCTTTGGCGGCGGGGGTAGGCCTATATAGAGAACGGAGTGGGGGGATAACGGCGCCAAAAACCTTGGTCGAGAAAAGAGAGATCACCAAGTGACTCCAAAAGAAAGTAGTTCGAGGTAAGTATTCGTGTTGGAACAAATATATATATATATATATATATATATATATATATATATATATATATATATATATACTGTATATATACAGTAGGGTCCCGAATTATGCGAGAACTTGGTCGACGAAAGGCCTCGTGTAATTGGAAATTCGTATATTTCGAAACACATCATGGCGGCAAACAGCAACCTACCCGTCAATTTTTTTTCACTCCATTTCTAGCTTTCTAGCTATATATATACTGTATATACACTGCGTGTGTGTGTATGTATGTGTGTATGTATGTATGTATTATATATATATAAAACATATATATATATATATATATATATATATATATATATATATATATATATATTATATATATATATATATATATATATATATATATATATACATATATATATAATATAATATATATATATATATATATATATATATATATATATATATATATATATTCACTGTAGCTTTTATCTTAACAATACTGTAAGAAATCCTTCTTATAGATTTTTTTATATAATACTGTACAAAATTTCTTTTATGGATAAATAAAACAATAAAAAGTTGTAAAGTTTTGATAATTTTCTATGACTGTAGTATTTACTACTGTACTATGCATAGCTTACTGTTTTCAGTATTTTCCGAATGATGTAGAATTATTTCCTATAGATACAAAAAACAAAAAAGGGTTTTCAACGTTTGATACAGTATCTAGCAATAGTTAAAAATTACAGTATACGTACTGTATATCCATGATGACACTCGCCACACGTAACACGGCCACTAGGCGCAAGTGTGCACTAGGCTGCTGTACGATAAAATACAGTAATTTTCTGCCAGAAAACATCAAAGCGTCCCCCCCTGGACCAGGATGCCGCTAACGTACCGTCACGCTTTTTTTGCCCTGAGCGGTCATTTCACTAATGATAATTTTTGAAAGTTAATATCATTTCTTTATGCTTATAATTCGTAATTATAGTTAAAAGTAGGGATATTAATTAAATGGTTGAGTAAAAAAACAATTAATAC